>NC_135183.1:32663339-32963339 GCF_041146795.1 Maylandia zebra | reverse complement strand
TAATGCACCTTCAAGCAAAGAGCCGCTTTTGTGTGTCAAATGTTGCTGGTGTTAAATCGTGAGTATTGTTTTCGGTAAACGAAGGAGACAAAGCTATTCTGCTGGCCCAGCATCTTTTATTCTCTGTAGAAAGCGGCGCTCGGGGTGGCACTGAAGTTAGCCATCTAAACTGGCGCAGGCCTATTGTCATGTTAAACATGGCACCACACACCGTCATGTTACTTCTAATTACCTCATTTCAGAGTGGAACAATGGGCCTGTACGGGATCCTATAGATAATTATCCCAGTATAGAAATATTATCATCTAAATAAAACAGTGCTGAAGTTGATACTGTAATTATCATCCTCTGAAATTTTGATCATGGTGAAAATGAATTTCGCTTGCTGCCTTCTTCGGGCTTGAAATATTGTATGGATTTTAAAGTTGGCTTGTCATCTCTTCTCCTCCACCGCCAGGCACCTAAACAGCGAGCACGCCCTCGACGATCGGAGCACGGCTCAGTGTAGAGTCCAGATGCAGGTCGTACAGCAGCTAGAAATACAGGTACGTTTTCTTTCTGATAATAAAGGATAAAAAACGGGGGGAAGAAGTCTCACATATTGTTTTATTTTACAATACTGAACTTAACTCGTGAATCAGCCATTCAAAACTTTATGTTCTGAAAGTTGCGTGTGTGAGAGGAAGGCCATATTGTGGTCTGCTTAATACTTCCAGACAAGCAGGACCTGCTGAATTCAACAAAGCCACTAAACAAAGGAATCCTCGGGCCTTACAACCAAAGTCATTATGGCTGTTTTAATTGAATTAAGCGTATGCTTTATTTTCTCTTCCTTTCTTTTTCTTTCCAATTAATAGCAAACGCATCTCTCCTAGTCTGCTGTGTTAATTAACTGCACTTTGCACCTGAAGAAAGCTCAAAAGGAGGGAACTATTTTCAGTAGGTGGAGCGTGACCTTATTAAGAAGTCATGCTGGCTAGATAATGAGAGCGCTGATTGAGCGACATTATTACTCAGCACTGCCAACAAGCGCTGCTTTTCCTTTAGAAACAAATATTTCAAACTGGGTACAAACTCAGTGCCAGCTGAAACAGTCAGTCTGCTAGGTGGTTTCTTTATGGTGGTTCGTTACGACTTGAGCAGTTCTCCCCAGCGAATGAAGGTAGTTTTATTAATCAGCTCCTTTGTGCTAAAAAAAAAAAATAATTGAGGGTACACAGTGTAAATTCTAACCCCCTCAGCCAGTCTGGGCCTGCTTAAACACAAGCATCTCTCCATCCTTTCTGGTTTGATAAATTGTTTTTTTTAAGTAAATAAATTGTGCAAAATAGAAAAAAAAAGATCCAAGCTGTTTATCAAATATGTATTCATTTTCTGTCCAAGCTACTGAAGCTTGCTCTTTACAGTGTGACCAATTACAGTGATACACTTGTGTTGCCTGTCCTGTCTCTTGTCTTCTTTGTCTTCTCTTTCATTCCTGACTCCCACCATCTCTCCTTCTCTTTTTTTTTTCTTGAGAGCCGTCACTAGTAATGAGGCCCAGCGTCTGTGTATGCGTGCACACCTACTTGCTTGTCTGTTTCTCTCCGTGTTTGATCCGTGTGTGTATGTATTAAGGGCGTGAGAGGGTTCAGGCTTTCACATGGTCCAGTCCCTGTCACTCCTTGTGAATTAGATTGATGATAGGCAATGGCTGGAGCAACTAACTGGACCGGGGAGGCGGGGCCGCCTGGCACCCTGTTTGGAAGACCTCTTCACCTCTCAGCAGCTGCTGGCTGCGCTCCATCCCCCTAACAGTGTCCACAGGACTTTGAGCAGACACTCAGGACCACCTAATTTATGGCCTCGCCAGCTTGTTACTGTCAGAGCCTCTCTGACCTAAATTCTGCTATTGACAAAAAGATGAAATGCTATTTGTTTTGCCTGACCTGTCTGCACCTTCTCCCCCAGCCCCTCGTTTTCTACTTCTTTTACCTTTCGTGCTTTCTTTTTATTCATCTCCTCTTTTTCTTTTCTGTTCTTTTTCTCTCTACCAGACAAGTCTCGTGTCTCACCTTTGTTTATTTTCATTCTTCTGTGTATTCCCTCCTCTAATGTACTCTCTTCTTCTCTTAACAGCTTTCTAAAGAACGTGAGCGTCTTCAGGCGATGATGACCCACTTGCACATGCGGCCCTCAGAACCCAAGTCATCTCCCAAACCAGTGAGTGCATATTGCTCTGGATACTGTAAACAGGCTCGGCCATGAACGCAGAAAATGAACAGTTTAACCGTGCAGCAGTTGTGCGAGTGAGTGACAGAAGATGAAAGGAGGGGAGGGGGAGGAATGGGATTTGTAATACAGAGTTACATCTGCTTCTTATCGGTTATTGTGCGCCGCGAGAGGACAATGGAGTTTGGAAGTGTATTAGATGGTGGAGCGGTGGAGTCCTTGGCTAAAACGCAGGGTCATTTCTTTGTGATAGATATAATAGCCAAAACAACCTGTTGGCTGCTGATGACTGTTTGGCTCAGTGGCTTGCAGCGGCACTCAAAAGTGAAATGGGAGAGGAGAAGACGTGTCATTTTAACAACAAACACCTGAAAATTACAGCTGAGTGCTGAAGATGATGTGGTGTTGACATAAATACCCACAGCGAAGCTGAAATTGGTTACAGAAAAAAAAGAAAATCCCAAATTGTAAACGGGGTCACCGAAGGAGGCAAATGATGCCATTCTGGATTTACTTTCTCTCGCCTTTTACTTTTAGATTGAATGAAAATAAATGCATCTCTCCTAACCAGTGTTTGAATTTGATATTAAGATGATACATTTTTGCAAACATTATTTCCTTCCAATTTCAGACGTTTTGAAATATTTGAGAGCAAAACATTGTTAGCGTGTTTCTGCTGCTTAGTAAGTGCCTATTTTCAATAGAATAATTTTCCTCATCACCTCTCATCATAGAATGTAGATAATCACAAGATAGCATAATTATCCCATAATTCCATCAGGAATCAAACTCCCTTTTTATTATTCAATCTCTCTCTGTCTCTCTTCCTCTCCCTCTCTGTAGTTTTTTTTTTTAATCTTCAAAACTCCAGCAGCTTGGTTCCATCTCGTCCAATAAAGAATTTGCAGCCTATAATCCATGCCTGAATATGAATGAATGATGCTAATGAAGTATTGCATTACATAAAGCACACATGAAAGAGCAGCTAATTGCATTTGATGGTGGGGGCAATTCAGACAGAATTCCTAAACGAACAGTTAAGTTCTCAATTTTGAGGATTCCCCATTTTTTTTAAGGGGAGGTAATATGGAGATTTGTTGCAGGGAATAACATGCACAGGCGTGTTTCTGTTGCAAAAGCTAATAGATGGGACAAAAGAGAGCGTGATTGGCCGGTTTCCAATGGCAGCTCGAGTTTGCACCCAGTAGAACTGCAGATGCAAGACAGAAAATCGACCCCACAGTTTGATAAAAATGAGCACTCCACGCTGGCCTATCAGGGCTGAGAGTGAGTCCTATTTTTTCATTAGTGAAGCCCGTGGCTAACTAATACCAGATGAATACAAGACACTGGTTCACTGCCTCCAATATGACCCTATTCTACTTCATTAAATGCTACCTTTTGGCCATGCCGTAGATGGATGCGAGTCAAAGTTAGCATTTCTCTTTCTCCCAACCTTGTGTATTCAAAAGGTAACAAAGTGCTCACTTCTTCTGTTTGGCTGTAATCACTTCCACTTTGTAAAAATGGAACTCTACGCCACTAAGGCTCGAAGGCAAGGAGTCTGCAATGTTTATGTTTTAACATTATAAATATACAATACATCCCAATATTCATATACAAGGGCATTTATTTAGAATCTAGTTTGCATGTTTAGTGCACTTTTTCTGTCATACAGAACGTGAGTGTTTATCAGATACCCTGTTTAAAAAAAAATACATCAAGTTTTTCACAATTCAGGGTCTAGTAAGCACGTATGTAACAGGATGCACGGAGAAAACAACATGAAACATTTCAAATCACACACAAATTTGCACATTGCATACTTTGATGACGGCATAGCTGGCAAGGAAATGAATTGCTATTTTTATTGAAGGCGTCAGTTGTGTGTTTGTGCAGTGTGAGTCTGTCAAAAAAAATAGTAAAACAGTGCTTAACAGTGAAAGACACAACAGGGAGCACTTGGAGTGTAATTAATGGTTTGTGTTCAGATAAAGTGATGTTTAAAACATTACCTGGTACACGCTTTAAAAAAAAGTAGATAATATTAGGAGTAGCTGTACACACTTGATCCGATCTATTAAAACAGGTTAATATGTACATTATTTCCATAACCTCTAAAGTTTCTTTCTCATTCCCCGTACTCATCCCTTGTCCCAGCCCATCACTACAGCAGCTCATTATAGCTAAGTGGGGATATAATTATCATGTGAAAACCACTACATCCACCGGAGTGTCTCAAACTTGACATTTTATCGTATTTATCAACACATGCCACAAATGACCGCCGGTACCTTCTCCTCAGCCTCGCTCCTCCATCTCTCAGTGCCTTCGGCGCCCTCATTCCCTTCCATCTTTCAAGTCACTTTTAATTCAAACTCTCGCAATGGATGCATTCCACTTGTAGATTCACAATTAAGGCAATTTGGTTTGAATATGTAACGATGTCATTACCATTCCGACTAAATTAGAGCTGAGACTAAAAGGTCAGTTAGGAATTTTCCAGTCGGTTAGAGCCTCTCACATGAGATTTGGGAAGGAAATGCAAAAGTGGTGGAAAAGCTGGACGATTAGCAAGCAGAGCTGGCAGCAGAGCCAGAGGTAAGCAGCGCTCTCCTCGCCTCTAATGTCAAAGGAGGGAAGGAGAGAAAGACGCCAAGTGCACATGTGTGTGGAGTGGCTGTCACTGTCCGTGTAAATTCATTTAAGTGTCTTTTGTATGCTCACGCAAAGAAAGAACTCAAACTCCCACTTCCTATACTTCCTCATGCACTGAAAGTCACACTGAATTAAGGACAAATAATCTATTACATTTGTAATCTTTCCTGGAGGAATATTAGCTTTCAGTTGTGTTGTTGGGTTGAATTTCTGTGATTGACTGTCCACCTACAGAGCAGTTTAGATTAGACTAAAACTCAGGCTAGGCTTTTTTGTAGGGGGAAAAATACTTGCTTTATGATTCTTCATTAGGAATCTACACTGGCACACACTGAGTCATATACCTCTGTCACACTCAAGGCACACTGATAGTATCTCAAGCCTGGCCATGAAGAAAGTTTTATTGTGTAGCGACTACTTTGTTACAGTACTGTTACTGTTTTTGTTTCAGACGCCATTCCTGAATTCTTCTCACTAACAAATTGCAGATCAGTTCAAACTAAACATAATGTAATTAGTTACTGTAGCAGTTGTTTAATGACATATGCACCACCCAGTGTTGAGATTTACAAATGCAGACAGTTTTAGTTAAAAGCAACATAATTAGTTGCAGTTTGACCCTGTGCATGGCATACTTTGTCCACGGAGTTGCTTTGATTTGCTAATAGTGTCTTCATTTAAATATATAGAATCTGAAAGTGACAGGAGAGATTTTTTTTGCACTAGAACCTTTTTGGTTACATTATTTTGGTTAGTCTAGTATTGACAAATCAGAGTTGAGTATGAAACAGTCCCATTAAACACAAAAAGCGAGAAGTAGTTGGTAGAATACAATTACAAAATCACTGGATACAGTTTGACCAAAATGTATTTTTAAAACATATTTGGGCCTGTCGATCAGATAGTAGAGTTTGCAACCTGTACACAAAGGCTGAGAACTTCAACCCATCTTCTCCCTACTTTCCGATCACCCCGTCAACTAAAACTATCCAGGAAATAAATAATTTAGCCTTCCCCTTTTGTGACATATCTCAAATCTGTTGTAAGAAAAGTTGTGGTTAGGGACTAGGGTCAGACAGCCCATGTTCGCGAAAGCACTCCAACAGTGTAGAAAAAGAGTTTTGATATGCTCATTTCCTCAGTGCATAAGAATTAGGGGTGGCTGCAGTGGGGTAAATGGAAAGGGAGGAAGGAAATGAGAGAGGGAGGGTGTGATAAATAGAGAGATAAAGAGAGATGGGGCCAGGATAACACGGAGGCTGATCGTTGGATAATCTTGAACAGCGTGCTCTAATTAGAATTCTTATGATACAATTTGGTGGTTGTAATTAGTGGAGATGGGCTGGCTCCTCTCCACGAGCCTTGTTAGTGGAAACACAGCTGTGTTAGAGAGGAGGAGAGCAGACACTCTGCTCTGTCAGAGAAACCACAAAATAATGCCTTCCTCCTCCTTCCCCCTTCCCCCCCTCTCCCAAGTTGTTTCTATCTCTTTCACGCTCTCCACCAATCACATTCTGTCTTCCTCCCATCGCAGCTCAACTTGGTGTCCAGCGTCACCATGTCCAAGAACCTGCCCTCGGCGTCACCCCCCAACTTACCTCAGACACCGACCACGCCCACAGCACCTATCACACCCATGGCTGCAATGCCCCACGTGCCATCGGTGCTGGGAGGAGCAAACGTCCCCAGCATGGGAGCCATGCGCAGACGCCACTCGGACAAATATTCCATGTCTTTGTCGTCAGGTAGGACCAACTACTCAGCGCAGCACCTAACACAGATATCAAAATACTTCCAGTTACTGAAAAATTCAATTCCTGATTGAATTTAACATGAAGTGGCTTATTCTCATTTTTATATATTTTATATATTAGTTATTTGACATAAACTAGAATGCCACTTATCTAGTTTAGGATACGTTTCTGTTTTTATCTAATGAAAAAATTATGTTCAATACCTGGAGCTCTGGACTATTAATAGTAATTTCAACTAATCATATTCTAGCAGTTTAGCACACACACAGACATGAAAGTGAACACACACACACACACAACTGACATAAACGCATACCCACAAACCGCAGAGGCTTGTTGGTCTTACCAGTGTGAGCTGTCTGGTGGTGGGTTTATAAAAGCAAGCGTGTGTTTAATCACTCTATATGTAAATAGACAAGAACTTCCTCTGTGCATAAATATTACATGAATGTTAATTAAGTTCAAATAATGGTGGGAAAAAAAATACAATATTTATTACATTAAGACATTCAATGTGTTAAGCTTTGCATTTTAAACGGGACGTCTTTTGATGTTTATATTTACTCTCTGTGTTTAGTGTGGAGCAACATAAATTATTCAACTTGAGCCTAACTAACTACACGGATTTCATTTTATGGGATGTATTAGTGTTTAAGATCTCTCACGAGAGAGATTAATTAAAAATGCATTTTGTTAGACATGGAAAATGTTGATTTGATGTGCCCCCTTTCTCTGTCAACCCCCCTCCATCCCCATCTCCACCCCAATCCTTACCCCACCCCATTTTAATTTGATGTAACCTTGAGTAAATTCAATACCTAAAGGAATAAAATGTGCCAATTATTTCAGGTGGTGACACAGTATTTATTTTTCCAGAGATTGCCCCAAACTATGAGTTTTATAAGAACGCAGATGTCAGACCGCCATTTACTTATGCAACCCTCATAAGACAGGTGAGTGGGAAATAAATTAACTTTGCCTGATTAGATTAAAATTAATTGCTGCATGAATCGTGCAGCTCTGCCTCTCTCCTCTCTGTCTGTTGTTGTATGCGTGTCAGTTACCCGGTCTCGTTAGTCAACCGTTATTTGATGTCATCTCATTTCAGGCTATCATGGACTCTGCTGACATGCAGTTAACACTTAATGAAATCTACAGCTGGTTCACGCGCACGTTCGCTTACTTCAGACGCAATGCTGCAACTTGGAAGGTAACCTTCATGAACACCCCTCTTCACCCTCCCGTGCACTTTCACTCCCATCACAGCAAAGCCTGCTCCTTCCTCCTGCTCAAGTCAAACACAAAACCTTAAGAAAGCATATATTTGCTCAGCACAGAGCGATTAGCACTCCTCTCCCCTTTCCTTCCAACCTCTGTCTTGAATGGAGCCCTTTTCTTCTTATTATTTATTTTTCCACCGTTCTGCCTTTTCTGTTTAGAAATGACAGGCGAAAGAATTATTCTCCCCTCAGATATCGTTTTCTAATTCGGTGCAATTAATAGCGGAGGCTTGGCGTGGAGAGGAGAGGGCTCTGACGCACTAATTATACAGCAGCCACTCCATCATCAGCACCTTTTGTTAAGAGATACACCCCTCCTCCTAGTCCCGAAAACCACCTTCTCTCGCATATCATTGGTTAATTAGGAAGAAAGATGGCTGTTTGCCTGTTAACCAGTTCTCCACTGTGTGGAGGCCAAAGATGCATGCACACAGGAACTCAATGTACACGTGAGCACATACATTGTGCCTGTGAGAGGGGTTAAGAGTGTGGAACTAAAGCAAGGGGGGCAAAGTGAGAACTGGCCTGTCATGGAGGGAGCACTCTTTATTTACCCACACAAAAGGGCCCATTTGTATATCTGTCCCTACAACTTTATTGTCCTGTCTCCCCAACACAAAGATGGTGAAAGATATTTTTCCTGCAGTACATGTTTTAAGCAGAAGTGTGCCTGTCTGCTGATAAAGAAAGCCCAATTTAAGCACCACTGTCTTCATTGCTTTCTTTTTTTGTTATTTATCCTTGGCCCCTGTATGTCATTTGTTAGCTCCCTTTAGCCTTTGTGGCTGCACAGAGGACTGGAGGGAAAACTCAACGAGCCGCTCATCAGCATGCGAGGCGCGTCGCAGCACTAGATTTAGCAAAGTGAATTAATTTGGATTTGGGATGCAAATGAGCACATGGGTGTGTGATCACCAATACAAGAGGACACGTAGTAAGATGGGTGCCCTTTTCCAGTTTGTACAGCGCGCTCCGTGTTTTGCTGCGTAGTGATGTTACGATATGTTCTCACTGGCACCAAACAACACCGCTGCCACCAACATCACCACCGCCACCAGCATCTGAACGGTTTCAAATCTTTCCTGCTCCTTTTTTAGAAAAACATCCTAATCTGCCCCACCCTGCACAAAAGCCAGTGCGATCTATTTACATCTACAGCCTTGCGCTTCCCTTTGTAAGCATTAGGGGGATGATCAGCGATCGGCCTGTCATTTGATTAATGAAGAGAATTTGTTTTTTTTTAAAAAGGGGGAAGAAGAAAGGAGAGAAATGAAAGGTAGTTTAATATCTCAGCTTGGTCTCATAAGCTCAAAAGAGGGATCTGCACCCCACACCCCACTTTTCCTTTCTCTCTCTTTTCTCTCACCCAGAAGCTTATTAGTTCTAACTATATAGCATGCATAATAAAACTGCTCATTTGCTCATTAATATTAAAATTATCATATTCAGAGCCATGGGCATTAAGATCAATCAAATCCTGGGATTTTCAGGTCAGATGCGAGATCTGCTTATGAGGTTTTTTTCTTTCTTTTTTTTCTGAATCCCTTTTTCTTGAGCAGTACACACCAAGCTAAGGGAGATGATAAATATGAGAGGCAGGGATATTAAAGCCAAGGTTATTATTTGTAGAGTCTGATGCATGTTTTAATTATGGACGTATTGTCATATTAATAAAAGAGTGCTTCTTTCTCTAGCTATTTCTTATTTAGTAATTAATGAAAACACCTTATTGTTTTCTTTTAATTTAACAGCAGCTTTGATAATAATATCGAAAAGATGATCGTGTCATTTTACCAGAGTATTTAGACATATAGAAGTCAGTTCAGCTTAATGCCCTGACTTCTGCAGGAACACGCTGTCTCTAACACACACAAACACAGGGGGCTCCTGACGACTTTTTTTTTCTCCCCCTTCCAGTACTGTCATCTTTTAAGCGATGTGTCCATTAAGAACAATGCTTTTCTGGAGCAGGAAGGGTTACTGACATCACATTATCAAGGCCGGCATTACCACTTCTGTCACCACCATAAGCCATTCGCTATGCTGATTACCTCCTTTTAGCCTACTTACTCTGATTGATATGTACTGTGTGCAGGACTTGTAAGAGCATTCGCTCTCACTCAATTTTTTACTAATTAAATCAATGGTGCGTGAATGTTAAGAATTTCTTCAAAATGCAGGGGAAAAAAATCAATTTTGAAGCCTTCCTCGTCTTCATTTTTTTTCTTGATGGATAATGAATGAACATGACTCGCTTTTTTTTTTTTTACCTCATCCCTCTGACCTGTGCATTATTTCTCTCTGCCTCCAGAATGCTGTCCGCCACAACCTCAGTCTGCACAAGTGCTTTGTGCGCGTGGAGAATGTGAAGGGGGCAGTGTGGACAGTAGATGAGGTGGAGTACCAGAAACGCAGGTCGCAGAAGATCACGGGGTAGGTGCTCTGCTGACTCATAGATCCAGATCAGTAAAAGATTAAAAGGATCAGTGGAAACGTTGTTAAATACACTCTGCACTCTCTTATTAGCATTACATTACACATTATGTTATGAACTGATTGACTCATTTGTTGTTGTTTGTTTTGCTTACTTTTTTGTATGCAGAAGCCCATCACTTGTCAAGAATCTGCCCTCCAGTCTTGGCTATGGAACTGCACTAAATGCCAGCTTACAGGTACAGACCAAAACCTTGAGCTGGCTGCCGGTGTTACTTGATTGACAGACAGGACCACTGCCTGAGTGACTGAATGATTACAGTTAATGTGCACAATAGAACTCCGTATTCATACTTCCACTTTGCATATGAGGGAGCAAGTTTTTTTTTTCTTTTTCTAGCTTGAATTACCACCTTGTTCCTTGCTTGTGAATTTCTGCACCTCTCCACTCACTCTGCTCTCTTCCAGTCTGCCATCAGACAGAGAAGGCCACCCTGTGGTTGAATCAAGGAGCAACTCTCGCTCCTTGATTCCCTTCTTTTTCCCTTCTTTCAGCAGTGGCAGCCACCCTAGATTGATAGCGGCATGTGCAAATGCAAGGGCATGTGCATTAATATTTATCTAACCTGTCATAAATGATTTGCCTTCATAGTGTACGCTGGCGAGGTGCTCATGGCAAAAACTTTAAAAATTTAATCACCGTATATAACTTTAATGCTCAGCAGGCGAAAGTGTCAAGAGTTTTTATTATTTGGAGGTAAAGTTTTGGGGGGACTTTTTTTTTTTAATAGCCACACCACACAAGGGCACAGGAATGGCAGGTGAGGGGAAGTAGTTGTCAGGAAAGTGTCACATGGGGAAAAATAGTTTCCAGCTGAACAACACTGAGCCACGGTCTTTAAATAATTACTGTGTTAAATCATAATATTCACTCTTCATACTGCCTCTAAACCACCAAAACAAGTGTGTGACAGTAAATGATTACTCCCTCTTATGCACCCAGCTATTCAGTGTTCCTGGACCTGTCTCTGTCTATTCAAGTTCTAATTCCTAATATTCCCTACTTGTCTCTTCCTCCCACAGGCTGCCCTAGCAGAGACCTCCTTGCCTTTGCTGGGAACCCCGGGGCTCATGGGCAGTGGTGCCACAGGCCCGATGGGAGGCACCTGCCACGGCCTCCTCGGCGGAGACCCGTCCGGACTGACCGCAGGAAGTCCGCCTGGCCAGTTGGGAGGGAGCCCACCGGGGTTGCTGGGTGTTAGTCCCCCAGTTACGCTGAGCGGCAGCCCCCCCATGCTGCTGCAGTCAGCCCATGAGGACCTCAACGGTTCAGTCGACCACCTGGACACCAACGGACACAGCAGCCCCAGATACTCCCCTCCAGTACACATGTAAGCTCCTGCACATAGAAGAAAATATACCTGCAAGTAATTTAACTCTTGGGGCTACTTAGACCTCTAAGAACTCAAATTTGTGCACATCATCTGCACTTTTCTCAGATTAAACACTGATCTTAAGACATTGTCAAAGATTCTTTTTAGAAAACCTAAAAGCTTTTTGAAACACAAACCACAATTCACCCCCAGTCGATCTCATTAAAAGCTGCCGGTGCTTATACTGCCCTTTACTCAGCCCATAACAGCTGCTGTGTGGATTTAAATGACAACCATTACAGCATACCTATGATGTTGCAGCATGCACACGATGGATCAGAGTTCCTATTTCATGCTTCATAATGTTAAATGTGGTGGGTATGCACTAATTTACACCTCACACATTTTTAAGAGTGCTTATCTAAGTATGCAAGCACACATTGACCCCTCCCCTTTGTACGCCTATGTTGAATTCCTTTGTTAGTTTAATTGCCTGACATTTAACCCTCTGTATCAGTATTTATTTCAGTTTTCTCTGACCCAAGGGCAGGGTTCAATTTCCAGTACGTACGATATCATAAGCAGACTTTTTCTCATCCTTTATCTTCTGCTGTAATTTGATTGTCTTTGTGCTTATACCTGAGGTGAGGCGGACGCTTGGCCAACAGTTAGTCTATAAATAGGCTCTATTACACATTTGTCTTTAATTACACCACCGTCTGCATTATAGGGGTTTAGCTGCTGTATTTTATGCAAGACTGTGCCTATTAATATTTAGCAAGTGTAGCATTAATTACTTTAAAAATCTCTCCCTTCCTCATCCCTCATTTAACGTGGCTAAGAGAAAGCGAGTGTGAGAGAGAGTGAGAGTGATTTTAAAAATTGATTTCATGTGACTTTTAGGAATGTCTGGGCTGCTGATGTCACAAAGAACTATCTGCGTAAGCACTCGCTGTGGAAAAATGAAGCACACACGGAAACAAACACAAAGAAATGATTCTTATATGATTCTCGTCCACTCTCCTTCAAAGACCATGTTGGAAACCTATCAGCTAGTCACTTCTTTAATGGATAAAAGATGCACTTCTGCTTCATGTGACTAAGTGTATCAGAGAGAACAGAGGAGTGTTTGGTTAGTCCTTAGTACCAGACATCTATACATTAATCTGTTTGGACATGTTTACCCCTCTCTGAAAGGGGGTAATAAGTGGAGCAAATCTGCCCAGCTCCAGACAGAATCCAGTGTTACCACTCCCTCGGCTCATTTAATTTTTAGTAACAGGACAGCACTTCCTTTTTCTTGCATTCTCTTTTCTCCGGCCGCACTAGCCTTGACACTTGCAAGGGTAGCTAGATTAGAAGATTAGACGCATCCATCCATCCTTCTCTTCCTCCCTCGGTCCCCGCCCGCCTTTACAAAGCCACAACAACCTCAAAATGGAAGAAATGTGTTTTTCATGAATGGCTTTTCAAAGATGTGTTTAAATAATAGAGTGGCTTGTAGCACTAAACTAAATAGTACATCACCTTGAAGGCCTTTCTCTGGAGAGGAGTCCTCAGCACAAGCAAGTCCATACAAACCTCTTCTTCTCCTAAATGTCCGAAGGTTAATGATATCTACTTAACTGCAAAGCAGGCTGGGTTTGTGCATACTGGTGTGAGCGTGTGCACGTCATGTAGTTTTGGTTCTGAATACTTATGCAGAAGTGCCACGCTGTCTAAAAACTTTATTGTATTGATTATTTCATTTCGTAAAACATGTTTTAGGTTGGAGCCGCGTAATCCGTGTCCACGTTGAGTGAGTTAGATATTTAATTGCACCAATCTTGATAACAGGATTAAAGACTGTAAACACATCTTTTTTCAATTTAAATGTCTAAATGAATGACTGGTTTTAGGTGAAACCAAGTCTATTGTTTATATTTCCACTGAAACCTTTGGCTTTGTTCAGTGTAGCCACAGGCTAAAAAGTAGTAGTGTCCTTAACACCAGTCCAAACATCTGCAAACCTCCTCGCAACAAGCCCTGAGTGATGTAGTTATTGTTCACTCAACTGATTCTGAGATGAGAGCCAATAAACGTGTCATCACACTGAGGCCCAACTCTCTTTGGTGTCTGAAATTTTGCAAACTTTTATTGCCCCTCCTTCACTACCAACCCTCCCTCCCTTCCCCAGGCTGCCTGCACTCCTCTCATACTCTATCTTCCTCACCGCACTACTTCTCCTGCTCCCCCATCGCAGCCTACCATTAGATCCATGCACTAATGATCGCATTTGTCCCGACATACCTCTGCATGATTGCAGGTGCTAATCTCCAATTGATGTGAGAGCCAGGCATCTCTAGAACCCACACACACATACACACACTCGAAGCACTGCGTATTTATTACATCGCAAAAGTCCTGCTGAGTGACTCAATAATGGCAGCTAGCTATTAAGTACTAAATGGCTCATCCACATATTTTAATAAAGTGTCACAAAGCCTGTGAACGTTATCGTCGGAGCAACACAAACATCTAATGAGGTGCATGAGAACACATTCCAGTCTGCCAGGTGATCCACGTGATGCATTCAAGTACAGACTCATTGTCATTTTCGGGAAATGGTGTTTAAAAAAACACCATTTCTTCTTTATGAAACACTTTTTATTGTGCTCGACAAAACTAGGGATGCATCACTTCACTCGCTGTGGGCACCAGCTGAACAATGATTTGTATCTGGTGCTAGTATACAAATATAAAGTACTGATCAGCATCAGTGGACATATTAAATGTTTACAGCATGGCGTTTATGAACAGCTATAACTAATGAGTGAAAGGTGGGGTACAGCCTCACATAGTGACCTAAACATCCCTTTATACAGCCACATTTTAGTGTCTCAGAAAGTGTTTTTGTCCAAGCACTCATGTAGAACATAAAATATTTCAGCAACAAATTTGTAACTTTCTGGCAATCAGCCCATCATTTTATCACCTTTCAACACCAGTTTTACTCTCCATCGGCAACATAAATAAATAACTTAATTTTAAAAAAATCTGTCTTTCCATGCTGTTAGCTGTTACATCGGCAGGTAAGAGGACGTGGAGGTGTTGTTGTCTTATCTTCCACCTTCTGTAAACCTGAGGCACAGAAACAGAAAGGTTCATCCGCTCCTGTTCGCATCCTGCTAAGATCAGCCTCCCTTTCTCATCCCACCACATCAGAATATTAATTTACAGTATTTGGCTCTGAATATTAAAGTCATCTGTACCTTTTAAAATTCTTTTCAAATTCAAAGTCCCCCCTGCCCTCCCCGCTTCCACTGATGAAGGCAACCCAGGAGAGAGGCTTCCTAACATACTACCACTTGATAAGTCTCCCTCTCTCTCTCTCCCCGCTCTCCTCTTTCAGAGTCTAGGGGGATTTTCTGATGCATCCGATGTGTCAAAAATAATTAGCTTTTGTCAGATTTATCATCATGGCACAAACCCCTCTCCCTGACTAGAGCCCCAGATCGTGTTATGCCTTGTTTGTGTGTGACAGCATTATTATTCTTGTTAGTGGCCCGACACTTCTTTTTTTCCCCCGCCCACTCCTCTGTTGTTCTGAAACATAAGGCGTCCTGTGAGCAGCGCCATTGCTGCTTCCTGCCCAGTGCTTATTGACACTGGCTAAAGATATTCATCCATTTAGAGTTAAAAACATGTATCATGGTGTCCGAGCGAACTGCCGGGGCTGAAGTTGATTAATGGCAGAACCTAGCTGCCGGTTTTTCCTCTTGAGGAGCGACACGCACAGCCCCTGCATATTAACGAGTGGCTGCGCTTTCTATTAACTAGATAAAAAAGCCTCTCCTCTGCCTTTGCTCCAGGGGGCTCAGGGATGAGAAATTCTCCATTATTTATTATGTGGCCGGTTTTTTCCCCCCCTTTTTTTCCTTTTTCATGTATTTCAACCTGGTGTCATCAGTAAACTTTTAAATGCCAAACATGTCTGGAACATCACAGCTTATCGGCCTTACAGAGGCCATGTTTTTCATGCAATTTTCATGCGCTTACTTACAGTAGACGTGAGGCATCATGTCGAATTAGTGTCTCGCAAACAACATGTTACTTTCTAGATAATGCATGTAACGCCTGTTTTTTTGATGCCACTGAATATTTGTCTGTTAGCTGAACACAGTCCATGCAGTAACGGGAATTACTCCTCCACACCTCTTTTGCACATTGCGTTATGGTGGTAATAAGTCACCTGACTATGTTCCCTTCATAATTTACTTGTAAATGAGGTTTCCCTTACTTTAAATGTTATACTTTACAGTTTACCATAAAATCATGTGTATTTTTCCTCTGGCCTGTATTGCTATTTATCCATTGTTTTGGTATCAGTTGGCCAGTTGTGGAGATTCTGATGCAGAGGTGTCTGCATTCGTTGAAAAGTAGAGAAACTAAATGGCCCACAAGCCTCTATCTGCTTTTTCCCTAAAACATGTGATTTCGTTTCATTACATTCAACAGATGCAAACGCAACCATCCTGATGGATAAATAGCACTGCATGCCTGAGAAAACTTGTCATTTTCTGATGAACTGTCCCTTTAAATGTGATCGTGCTGCAGGGATTTGTCATTGAATTAAAGAATAAATCTAACATTTATCATTTATCGCCTATGTGCTTGCGTCATAGGCCACCCATTCACATAAAGGAGGAGCCACTTAATATGGACGACGACGACTGTCCGATGTCACTTGTGACGACAGCCAATCACAGTCCAGAGCTGGAGGAGGACCGGGAGCTGGAGGAAGGGAACTTATCGGAAGATCTGGAGTGACTAGGATACAGTTTTTGGTCAACATATCCCTTCACCGAACCGCACTGTTTCTCTCACACAGACCTCCCGCAAGACTAGAAACCACTCCACAGTCCAAGCAACCACAGCTGACTCTCTTTGTCTCTCTCACCACTGGGACTATTTATTGAGCATGTATCCGGATAGAGACTGGGCCAAAGGAACTCTTTGTTGCAGCCCTTTGGGATCCCCCAAACACAAGCAGGCATAAGATGTCTGATTGGGAAAAAAATTGAACTCTTTGAGACCTGTTTCATTAGGGGATGGCGTGGCCACATACCGTGTAAGGATGATAGACTCATGGATGGGGAACACCATGTTCCGTTGAAAGCTAGCGGCCTCATATACTGCCAAAAAGGAAGACATTTTATGTTTGTGAATAATCCAACCCACAGTAGTTGTTAATGTCTAGAGACAATTGCTGGTTCAATTCAAGTTGTTGCTCTGTTATCATTTGCACAGGAGTAGTCTCAGAAATTTGTGTCACTGCCTGTATGTTGCTACTATTATGAAACCCAGTATATTATTTTCAGCTTTCTTTTAAAACCATTGTTAATTTCCCAAATACGATTTCTTTTTAGATACCACCAACTGTAAATGCCATTCCCCAAATCACACCAGAAACGGAACTGCGGTACCAAGACTGTTGTTGCAGCTGTCCATAAAAAAAACACCAAAAACACAAAAAAAAAAAAAAAACAAAGGAGAAAAAAAAATAAGAAAAAAGTTGGCTTCCAGTCTGTTATCTGTTTGTGAATAAACAAAAAAAATTTAAATTAAGTTGGGGAAGAAATAAGTTTGTTAAAAAGCGCCATTTCCAAAACAAATGCATTTCTGCATAATTTTCTTCTCACTGTTCTCCTTTTACCTCCTCGTTCGAAAGCTTTGTCTACCTTCAAACAGTCACAGGCAACAGCTAGAAACCAAAGCCAACACTAGCAATGGCCAATAGCTTATAGACAGAAGCCACCAAACTCCTCTTGGTCCGCCTTCTGCCACTTTAAACTAGTACAAAGAGAAGCTTTTGTTCCGCAAACTACCTTGGAATAACCTCTGGGATTGTTTCATTTAGCCCTATACAAAGATGATCATGAGGAAGATGGAGGGAAAATAAAGGCTGGTTTTGATGTGAAATTTGCTAACTCATAGAAAAAAAAGACAAAACAAACAAAAAAAGTCCACTTTGGAGATTTTCTGCCAGACATACCATAGGTAGGAGGTGATGTGATGTTTGAACTGCAGGCATTTTGTGCTGTAACTGGTAGAGAGCAGCTAACTGTAAAAGTGGATCATGACCAAAACATTTGTGTATTCAATGGAAGTGCAGAAACATTGTGTTGTTGTGAATTTTTATTTTATTCTATTTTTTTTTTTTACTTTTTCTTATGCATTACACATAGTTGTTTTTTCTTTATTTATTTTTATTTTTTCTAACCTGGTGAATATGTATTGTTCTAAGTGGGACTGTCAAAATAATGTCTTTATTCCGTGGCTTTTTTTTCTTTCTTCCGAGCCGCGTCAAAACCGAAACTGAAAACATCGCTAACCAAACATGAAGAATATCTAGTGAAGCCAAATAAGTCACATTTTCAAGTGAATATGAAATGATGTGGCTTGGTTACCGTGGAAAAGCAAATAGTAATAGCCATTGCGGAAGAGGATTATCTACCTTTTTCTAGGTGAGATTTGCTTTAACTTCATCAAATCCTCGTCGCGTGGGTCTGTGCAGCTTCCAAACGCGTACGAAAGGCATCGCCACTGATGGCGCTCTGGGTAGACAGCCAGCTTTTTATATCACGCTTTAGGGTGACTTAAAGAGAGGTAGTTACTGTGGAAACTACGTCCCATCATTTCACAGCCAGTGTCATCTAGAAAAGCGTTGTTGCTTTAATGGTCATTTATGTTTTCAGTAAACCAAAGTTACACAAAATTCTGCCTCCTCTTGTATGGGATAAAGAAAACCTGAAACTACACACAGTATAACTACACAAACACACACATGTGTCAGAGACTAGCATACACAGACCTTAGGCTTGTGGTCTGCCAGCTTTCTTGTTTTGGTTAAATCTCCAGCTGCTGAAAACGTATGCTGTCAATGACCTGACGTGGCTTTGTGTCTTGCTGCGGCAGCGAGCAACGTGTCTGCTCTGTTTAGACCAAAATGGAAACACACTGTGCATATGTATGTTTTCAAGTGTTGTGCCAAGCCAAAGAACAGGGCTTGTAAGAGCTTAACACACAAGACACGTGCGGTACTGTACAAACGCTCAGCTTGTAAAGTACACACACATACACACGCGTACCAGTTCCACGTCAAGAGGGTACTGGGCCCTGGAACAAAGCTTATCCCTTCAATACTTAGCTGGAGTCAGCAAAACGACTTGAAGACGACGTTCTTAATAATCTTATCACACCAAATAAAAAGGACGCTGCGTCTTTCCAAAAAAAAAAGAAAAAAAAGGGGTCTCCCACTTACCCAAAAAGGCTTTCTAAAAGCTCCTACCTCTGCACAACAACCAATTCAGAACAATTACGACGGATTGCACGAGTTACGAGAATGCCACAAGAGCCGTTACACTTTACTGCGCTTGTCTCATAGGACGTGGCTCAAGCCCAACGTTTACATTCCCTGCGTCAAGATATGGAAGATTTGCATTGTAATAGGTTGTCCTCAAAACATTTGTAGAATGATAATGTATAGATTATCTGTAAGGGAATATTGTGTTTTTTTTAAAATGCATGTCTAAAAAATCATTTGGTGGACTGGAAACGAGAACTAATAAAAAGAATATAATAAAAACCATGGGGATGATGGCCTAACTGTACGTACAATGCATAGGAGTGCGTTACCTCAGATATACTGTTTTGGGAGGGATAAAAACCTGTCAGCCACAGAATGCATATTACCTGTAGATTTGCATGGGTTTTGTATAAATTAAGTAAAAAAAAAAATGTCTAAAATAGTTGCTTGCACATAATACCAGAAAGACCTCCAGAACTGCGATCTGCTCCTCCACTAGATTTTAGGATTGTCTGGATTTTCTGGGTTGATTTTTGTCTGTATTTTGATAACTGTGCATACTTATGTAAAAAAAAAAATGTTGGTGGACCCATAAATTTACCAGACTTTTTTCTAAGAGGAAAAAAAAATCTCAGTGTTTCTTTTCTGACTTACCTGAATTTTTACTGTTTCTCTCTCATTGCTCGCTAAGAATAGCAAACTTGCTTTTTCTGCATCTGCTTTGCGTAGCTGTAAGGCTTAACCTAATGTGTGTATTTATTGCTTGTACCTCTGTGCATACTTTATGAAGCATTATGTCTGGCAGTTGAGTCATGTATCCTTTCTACTGCTATCCTTCTCTAATAATTGAGAATATGATCCCCCTATGTATACAGTAAATTGGGACTGTAGCAAACATATGTTTATGTAATTGGTGAGAACTTTTCTTTGGTTTGTTTTTGTTTTCATTTCCTTTTTGATCGATCGATCCAGCGACTTTTTTTGATACTTTTCATTAATGTGTACTGTGTCCATACGTTAAAAGTTCTCTGACATTAGAAGGTCATGGTTGAGAATTGTAACAGACATTATTTTCTGTATTCATGGCATTTCACTGCTGAATAAAATAAAGGACCAAAACTTGGAATTTGAAAAGCAACTGTCTACCTCCAGCATCAGAGAGTAAATTATTTTCCCTCCACTGTTGTATCTTTTATTCTACAAAGGCACAGCCATGAAAATCTAGCTGGCATTGCACTTTTAAGGTTTCAGGAGCTGCTACTTCAGAGATGTGAAGGAAGGGGGTGGAAAAACAATTAAAATTTAATGTATGTGTTACAAGCCTTTTTTCCAGCCTCCAGTACCCAGAGTCTTGTTTAGAGGAGCGGGACAAGGCACTGTATTGCCCACCCCTCTGGACCTGTAATGGGTTTAGCCTTTGTATGATTCAAGCCCACTGCTTTCATGTACCGTACGCGTGTCCCAGTCTACACCCAAGCACTGCTGTGTACCTTTGAAAAGCTTTTGTAAGAAGTAACTCACCCAACTAGACTTCATTTCTGGGCTACATACTGCAAAAGTGGTTTTGGCACAAACCGCATTATTAAGTCTGTTGCCATGTAAAAAATATCTGCCTTATTAGCATCATGGCTCTGTGTCATATACAGAAAACAAAGATGTGAAATTTCACCAGACATCTTCCATAATCTCAAAGACAGCAGCTTCCTCTTGACACTTGAAAAGACAAAAAAAAAGCTTTTTACCCTCTCGACTGATGGATGTTGACTGGCCTAACGCAATGACAGGCAATGTGGCTAAATCAACTCCAGCAGGCCTACCACACCTTGTCGGTCATGGAGCAGCCACACACTGACACCCTCATTGAGATTCAAACTGAATCTACCATGACCAATAGGTTGCCCATTAGCTCGTCTGTATGCCGAGAGCCTTCTACACGTTCCAAAGGGTGCTCAGGGACATCGTGGGACTCTTTGAATCATATCCGCTGGTCATTTAATCGTAACGCTGATGCGTGTTCTTTTTCCTTACCACATGATGTCCCATGAGAGGTCAGAAAACAACAGCATTTTTCATAAAAAGGCACACAGACGCACTTGTCTTTCTTCACCCCCCCACCCCCCATGACAGTCCCAGACATCAGCCTTGGCAGGCTGCTGTTATCTCCTCAGCAATGGCGTTCCAGAGCATTAGCTAGCTCGCAAGGCACTTGTCTTCCATGCTGTTTATGCACTTGGAAGTGTTTGTGAATTCAAGTGAGGGATTGCATACGGAGTGCAACAAGGGCCGCTGTGTACTACACAACATCAGAGGGAGCTCCGACATTAAAGTGTGAGAGCGCCTGCTATAGACCCTTCTTTCAAAGGCCATGAAATAATAATGGCTTGTGGTTAGAGAGGTATCCGTGAGTCACAGTGGCTGCTTTTCATAAAGTGGAGTTATTTACAGAGCGATGAATAAAAGAAAGGGTAGCTGGTGGTGCAAGCTTTTTCCACATGAATGGTGGTGGTGGTGGGAGGGGAGTTCCTCCTTATTCAGTACGCTACAAGTATACTGCATGGTGTGATGGGAGTGGGAGAAGGCTCTGAAAATAGCAGCTAATTTCTAAAGAAAGATCTACAAAATACAAAATAATGTTTGGAAGCTTTAAGACATTTAGAGACATGTGCTTCTTTACTTTTGTGTTGACAATTGGAAAAGTTCATAAAATTTCTATGCAGTAAATATAGATCTACAGCAAGAAGGCTTAGCTAAGCTCAGCTTAGCATTAGGACTAAAGGTGGGAAAATATCTAGGTTCACAAAGCAGCAAATTATCTCAAACTAATTGGTCCAAAAACCAAACCTTTGATGACCATTTTCAAGCAAATTAAGTATTGTAGTTATTAATCCTCACTATACCTAATTGTGTCTTCGTGTTCCCCTAGGTAGGCTATGTGATGATGTGTATGTGAATGTGCGCCAGGTCATGGCCAGGGAAACTAATCCTGGCTACTAGCCAGAAAGCTGAACAAAGGTGAATGGAGAATGATGGATAGGAGAAGAAGTATACTTTCAACGGCTAAGAATTGTTTTTATTTTTAGTTTGCCTCCTTCAAAATTGAGAAAGATCACCATTCATTGTAAACTTTGTGCCAGTAGCAACAAATACACATTTAAGTTATCAGGGTGTGTGATACAGCTGTTGATAATTAATAAATAATTGTTACTGGCCTCTCCTGCCAGTGATGCAACAGGTCAGGCTAAAGAAGCTTGATTTGGTCGAGTCAAGATTCTCTGAGGAACTGGCTAATCAGATTGCATATCCCTTATTCAAAAGGGAGAATTGCAAAATTTATATAAATATAATTAGTCATTTTTTATACCAGGTAATATATAAAGGAAGTAATACATTTAATATGTAGCAATAAATACTGCCTCCCATAGTGATTTGATGGTCGAACACATTACTTATTCTATATTTATTGTATTTAATGTATTTACTGGACTTCTCAATCAGAATTCATTAGCCTATGAGCATATGTCAGATGATCTTCACTTCTGAAATGTGTAGTATAAACAAGTATGATAGAAACAAAGTTTTAAATATGACTTGAAATGAGCGACTGACCCCATAAACTCAACATGAAAGTGTTAACAGAAGTCGATAAGACTGGAAGTCAAGTCTGTGCACCTTGGTTTGGTCGCTAGCATACTGCTGTGGTCGTAGGTTAACTAGAACTAACAGCCTTGTCTACAAACACTGCCACTCTGCTGCTACTGCTACTATCTGAGCTTTAGTGAAACTGTGACACAAACCAGAAAAGGAGAAGGTTAACCTTCAGAGCAAAAGTTGTGCCCTTTGAAACACATTAGTTGCAGCGATGAGACAAGCAGTTGAATTTTCTCCAGTTCTTGTTTGCGTCTTGCTAAAGTTATACTTTATGAAGTAGCAGTTTGTGAGTATTTAGAGACAAACCTGAGGAACTACAGGCAAGTGTTGCTAGCAACCAAAGTAATCATCAAAAGGTTTTTGGCACAGCACCTTCGTTTGCTAGAAACCACCAGGAACCTCAGGGAATACACGCCTCCCTGGTGTGGTTTATTCTGGTTGGCAATGGATGTATCATCTTGTAGACAACGCTTAAGGAATGTGTCCATGACGTCATGTGAGAAACCACAGGTGAGCTAAGATGTTAGCTTCTGATAGTTGTTTTAGCTGCATCGTTCCATAACAGAGGCTAAATATATGCATAGAGCTACAGCCAGAAGACTTAGCTTAGCAAAAAGACTAAGTGGGAAAGCGGCTAACTTCAAAAGTAATTTATGAGCACTTTTATGAGTTGTTACTATATTATATCTTGTTTTTGTAAACTTTGGAAAGAACCAGACTAGCTGTTTCCATCTGTTTCTCATCATTAAACTAGTCCAAACTAGCTACTAGCCTGTACTTGCCACAATGAGCGAGTGCTATAAGAGAGTGCTATCAGTGTCCATGTCTAACTTTCAGGAGTTCAGTACAATAGCTAGTAAGTTAGCTTGTATCTTGGCCTTTTAAATCAGACAGTGCATCCTGGCATCATTCATTTCTCTAACAACGACCAATTAGGTCAATTTATGAACCGTGCACTTGTGGGATTGGGTGGTAAATATCTCTAGTCTCAGCTTATTGATTAAGAGTGCAGTCTCCGTCTCGGTCTTTCTCTTTCCACCCCTTCTGACCTGACGATGCGTGTCGGCTCCCTAGAAGACCCTTACCCCGAGGCTGCAAAATTGCCTGCTAAATAGTCCGAGGCAATGGCAACGCTAATTGAGATCATCATTATTATAATTGCGAGCCCCGAAAAGCGCGTCTTAAATAATTTGCATTGCTCTCAAGTTGATATTGGATGCAGTGCAAAAATAATTGCATGGCTCGGAGGCATGACGCTCGGTTCGGTGGTGGGCGAGGGGACACTTCCCCACCCCGCCCAGCTCTAGTAGCCACCCAGCCGGTGCTGAGATCGGATGCCATCACATATCTGTGTCACGAGCAGTAGGTTGGGGGAGGCAGATTTTGTAATGTTTTTGTCCACTTTTATATAAGATTCTCTTAAAGCTTCACAGTCAGCGATTTTTCTGTTAAATCAGAAAAAAACATAAGATAAAACAACATCCCCATGAGATGAGAATCCTTCAATGTGTAGTCCACTAAGTGTTTTCCACCAGTCACTACCTTTTAAAGTGAACCTGACTCCAAGCTCACCTGCTCCTTTTACCACATCTGACTTTCCACTCTGTGGACGGAGCTGCTGAGATAGGCAAAAAAACCCCTAAAAAACTATGACCTCGATACATAAAACTTCACTCATCGCTTCATCAGAGGAACCTGACGTAAACGCACTTTTTTGCTTTGTGTGAATGTGATGTGCAGGCACCGGTGTAATGTATGCAAGAGAAATGCCTATTTCTCCAACTGAAACAAGGGATTAACGCAACAAAATGGTGAGAAACTGCTGATATTCATGAATTCTTGCCTTTGGCATTATCTGCCACATACACACACACACACACACACGTATCCTATCAGGTCTTTCTCCCCCTCGTCTCTCAAACACACACACTCACACGCACAAAGAGACTTCTCGATAGTCCGTCCTAATGAATAAGATATGATGACATGATATAGCTCATTATTTGTTTGCTTTATGCTTTAACAAACAACAAACACAACCCTTCGAGGCTGCTGGCAAATCTTTTTTCCTTTTTGCCTGTGAAAATGAGCACATCAAAGAATGAATGAGAGGGTAGAATCAGATTATCTAAATCCTCTTAGAAAGAAACACACCCCTCAAACACACTCTTTGCCTTCATCATCAACCCCCCCTCATCATTTTTACACATTATAGCTCTCTCTAGTATTATTCATCTGTTTATTTTTGAGGGGACGGTGGAAAATTTAAAAAGAAATTGAACCAGACTCACCCCAGCAGCTGCTTTGCATCTCTCGTCACTTGGCAGGTAGACAAAAAACAACGCTACATACTCCATGTTGTGTTTTCACCTTTACATGTTTAACCGTGATAAATAAAGCACTTACATTTAGCTGGTAAGGTTATGTGGTGGGGGGGATCACAACTATCATCCTTTTAATCCATGGTAATCACATCTGGCTTTAATCGCCAATTCATAATGGAATCTGTAATGGAATGATTTCAATTATCTACCACCACTGGCACCGCGGAGTTGTGGAATTAAATTAGGACAATGCTTCTGTATGTCTTCGTCTCAAATCTCAATATGTTTGTGTTTAAGGGGTCTTGAGGCCTTCTTTTATTGTTGTTCTTGTTTGTGGAACTTATGAGGCAGAAGTTTGGGTCTCGTGGAGAAAAAAAAAGATTGCTTAAAAAAAAAAGGGAAGGACCTAGGGAGCTGATCATGTGGGGGTTGGATGGTGGTAAAGAAAAAAGAAATATCTTGCATTAGTGAGGAATGGTGGGTTAAATCACTTACTGAAGATTTTTAATGACATTTCAGTGTTCCTCGTATAATTACTCTTCATCTGAGATGGGCCGTAATGCTGTTGGACAGTCGTGGTTCAGGCTCGCTAGCTCGCTTCATTAGCGTGTCATTCCTATTTCACATCAGAGGCTTTAATTGTAATGCTGAATATGCACAGCTCTCCACAGAAGCCTAATCAAAGTGGATCCACTTGTATTATTAATATCAGAAATCAGCCCGCTTGCTATTTTTTTATAAATAAAAGAATACAGACGCATAAATCAGCTGTCATTTATTAGCATGGCCCTGGCATATCCGCCAGACATGCAAGTAGAGCAACCCCACCCCATCAACGTTCCTCCGCGCATCACTCATCAAGATTTAAAAAGAATAAAAGACGGAGAGGAGAAAAGGAGAAAAAATTGCATTAAATATACATACTAATTCCGCTGTGAAGTAATCAGATTACAAAGCAGGTGACACCGGGCGCAGGAAGGAAGAAAAAAATAACATCGGACAGCAATGCAATATAGAGATGATGGAGAGGTTAACAGGGATAAAAGACGGAAGATGGGTGGACGTGGAGAGAAGGGAAAGGCAGCAATGAGAAAAGAAAAAGATGGGAGGATTAAGGATTTACATTCTTAAAGCAAATACCCTGAAAGAAAGCAACTACAGCAGAGAGGAAACGGTGTATTTGAGGAGGGCTCGGTGAACACTGGGAGCAGGGTGACCCTCCACAGGTTGTGCTGACCAACCATAAAAATCCAGCTGTGTTTTGAATCCTGCGGCGGTCGGAGTCAAAGTGCCGTGAACCGCTAATCCACGTCAGTGAAAGGCTTTGGTGCTGATGCAGATGGCACCCAGGGAACCGCAACCGAATACCTGCCCTGTGTCTGAAAACAGACGCTGAGGCTCTGGAAAATAAGACTGCGCTTTACGCCATTTCTTCACATTTATTTGCTTATGTTCAAAGATATCGGAAGTTAATGAAATGACTGAGTATGCCGCGACCTTCACGTGAGGCTTACGAGTGCTAACGTGCTAATGGGATTATGCCGCGTCATCAACAAGTGGATGAGGCAGTGATTTTTACATTTTTTGGTATATTTTTACTCAGATGTGTTCAAAATAAAAACTGAATGCCTGCCAGAGTCAGAAGTAGAAAACAAATGTAACATTGTCACATTTAATTTCTGGATACAAGAAAAGTTATGACAGCTTCAGGTGGATGAGACAGATGTAAATTATTAATTAGACATTAATGGGTAGAGAGACATTAATTAGGCATTAATGTGGAGACTCCTTGTACAGACTTCCCTCACCTTCTCCCAGTCACATCCTTCCCCTGAGTTTCTATCTATAGCACGCCCCCCTCTACCTCCATCATCCTCTCTCTCAGTCTCTCTGCCCACACCCGTCGACCGTATGTTCTCTCACATCAGTGTGTATAGAGGCAGATGAATGCTGCGCTATTATTTCCACTGTAGGTTTAGAGTGAACATTTTAAGCAAGATGCATTTTGGGATGATTCCGTTTAGCTTCCCGTGTCTTTTAAAAAACAAAAAAATCCCCAAATCAAACACCACTGAAGTAGTTGGAGCACTGAAGTAGTTGGAGCACTTAGAGTGCCGCGTTCGCTAGGTACACATTCCGGCGGCGGTTGTTGTTGTTGCCGTTCCCTGACAGCCTTTTGACATTCCTTTCCTTAGAAAGGAGAAGCTGTTCACTCAGCGGTGGGAAAAGTGTCTTGATGTACAAGGCAACACGCAAACAACCATTTGCGGTTGCCAAACCTCAACATTTATGAAGGTCTGTGTAAACTAGACAGTTACTGGCTCGAGAAAAAGACTTTCTAAACATGGATTGAAGGAGACAGAGGGGGGGGGGGGAAAGGGTAGCGTAAGGGGAAACTGAATTACTTTCCACTGTACTGTACACGCTTCAACCTTGCGAAAAAGCAAGCAGGAAAATGATAGTGGCAGTGGGGGGCAGTGTTCAAGTACAGGTCAGCTCCATTACCTGAGTCCAACATGTCTCTCTCACAACCTGAACATACATATATAACCCCGGCTTGATGATATTCCTTCCCAATCTCGCCAGTTTCCATTCCAAACGTCTTTGATCTGTGATTTGCATTTTAGCGCCCACAGGGTGAAAATTATTTGGATGAGATTTTTTTTTTCCTTTCTCCCTCATTGCCTTCTCTTCTGCATCTTCTCACTCACCCACTCACCGTACCTGGGGCTTGTAAACTCATCCCTCCCTCCCTGACTCCCGTTTTCCCCAGCTCCCTGCATCCCTCTTTCCCAGCTGCTCAGGATCTCCTTTTAATATCAGCTATGCCCCCGAACGAAGCAAACAAATTAGCTGACGGGAGGAGCGGGTCTCAGTCTTGGCTTCTCACCTGGATGCGAGGTTAGCAGCCCTTGGGTTTAGCAGCTTCTCCTGAACAAGGCTTGCAAACACGGGTACCTTAAACACACCTACTGACTTCCATCAAAGTTATTGGGCTACAGTCAAGTGAGGGATATGTTTTTAAAGACCTCAGGCTTGCTTAAGAGTTTTCTGTTTAGCCTACATAGATCCTACAACATAGCCCACAGAAGTGCCTGATGCTGTTGTCAGTCTTTACACCTGCGAGCAGTGTGCCTATGTTACTCTGCAATATCATCGCTGAAACGCTAGCTGGTGGAATCTAAGTTTTCCTCTTTGCTTATTTTCCATTCTCTTTCATTCTGTTTCATGTGATGTAATCCACTGCTTTCCGAAGTCCATTTTTAAATCTTCAACATTAGTGTTTTCACCTTCACCATCTTGGTGATGGGATGGATGAGTCTGACTGTGAAACTGCTTGTTTATTGACTAAGGACTTGTTAGTCATATGATATGTAATCCCTTTTTTTTTTGAAATACAGTATGACCAAGATTTACAAAGTAGAGTTAATTTTTTATTCAGTGTGACCCAAAGTAAGTGACTGAGGCCCTAAAATTACCAAGAACATGTATAGATGTTTTTCATGTGTGTCACGCATATCGTTAGCTTCATAGCATAATTGCCTAAGTCATTTGACTAAGTCAATGACTTAGGCACTTATGCTATGAAGCTAACGATATATTGCTTGAGAGTTGTCTGTCATTTTGGATACAACCACAGATCACGGAGGAAAAATGTGTGTTCTGCAAATGGCTGCTTGCTTTAACTTAGTGAAACAAAGAGGCTGCAGAACCATTGCTTTGGTTGCTGGCAGATGTGTGGAAGATCCCAACTTGTCTGGCAGAGATATTCCCTTTTGATAAAGCTTAGTTAGGCCTGGATCAGGTGACCCCGAGTCCTCCCTTAGTTACACTGCAATAGGCTCAGGCTGCTAGGCCCTTCCCTTGAGTCACTGAGTGTTTCTTCTTCATGACCTTTTTTCATTCACTATTTCTTTATGCATTGTTCATGCATCTCTGGGTCTCTTCCACAGTTTCTTTGTCCCGTCTTCGTCCGATCACACCCAACCGGTCATGGCAGATGGCCGTCCCCTCCTGAGGAGCTTGTGGTGGACGTTTCTTCCTTTTAAAAAGGGTGTTTTTCCTTCCCACTGTCACCAAGTGCTTGCTCATAGGGGTCAGCTGATTGTTGCCGTTTTCTTGCCAAGTTGCCAAGGAATTATTGTTTCTAAGCCTGCATAAGGGGCGCTTTAAGTGGAAGTAGAGCTTTAGCAACTGATTTCAGAACATCTATCATTAACCTCAGCCTCCTGCCACCACTTACCAAGTGGTTGGGTAGTACACATTTATCTCTTGTAAGCAGTGGCTGCTGGATGGTTGCAAACCACTCGGAGCCTTTTTCATTTAACTCTATATTGTCAAGATGACTTTCATATGTCAAAAATCACGTGTCTGCAAAATCAGTGGTCAAGGCAGAAAGCCGTTTTTTCCCCCTAGCCTTCTATAGAGCCAGAAGTCGTTTTGCAACCAAATCTATCGCCATCTGGTGACCTTCAGGCAGAATGCAGGTTAGATGTATTTCTGCAGTGGCTTCAATTTCCTTTGTCAATCTTGTTCATTTGCAAAAGGTATATGGAAGTGCAAAGGAGGAAACAGTGGTAGTAAACAGGCCAATCACAGTTGTTGAAGACAGTCATCAGCTTATGGTGTAGGTTATGTCATAGGGTTTCTGAAGGGTTTGTTGTTATAATGTACCTAGAGCATAGCTTTAACCCTAGAACACTATTGCTGGGTGATTTTCATCCGAGCAAATACAGTTACATGATTTCTCTCTCCTGCAGCTGTTAGCGTGTCAAGGAGACTGTGCCTTCACCAGGAATATCTCAAATGTCCCAGGAATGGGTGGATCAAAGGCCAGCTTTCCAGTGTCATTTTTTATTTTTTTTTTTAAGGAATTTTTTCATTCTTGAATTCCTGATTTTTGTGTAATTTTGCAGCATTATTTTAGCATCCCCTCATGACACTTTTTTTCATTCTGTTAGACATGGCACAGTTGAAAGTAAAAGCAGACCACTCTGATTTGTCATGTGTTGTCATATTTTGATATATTTTGATGACAAGTACTTTTTGTTGGTCATATTATATCGGGTAAAAATCACCCGGCATTAGTGATTGCGTTACTATTTATAGCGATAGTGTTCTACGGTTAATACAGAAACAGAAATCCACTTTTGGATCAAAAAAGTATATTAATAAGACTAAGAATAATTGTAAAAAGTGTTTCATTTTGATTGAATCGTTAGCTGAAAGTAAATAAACACAATTATGGACATGGCGGTTTAGAACATTTGCTGGAAGCTCCTTTATCTCAGTGGGATTGTGAATACAGAATGCACATTTACGTGTGGATCATGGACTGTTTCATTTGTACTTATGCTAACAGTTAGGATGTGACTACTTTACCACAGGAACACAGAAGACGACGCAGTGAAAAGAAAAGGAAGAAAAAAACAGTGATATTAGACATGCAGAAAAACTGAAATATCCCATTAATACGTCCTGTGGCTCAAACAAAAAGCCTGCAGCAGAATACTCTCAACCTCGTGGACAAGCAACATTATCGCCCCCTAGACATCCGTGACAGCGAGACTGCTTCCCGCTCGCTACCTATTTGATGTTTTTAAACAATTTATATTTGTTATCATATCAAAGAGGAGGCGTGTGGCTATCAAACACAGGAGGTGCACACTCTCAGCCGAGGGGCCCTCTCAGCCAGCCACGCTGCATTCCTTATTCTATTTTATCTCTCTTGGTTTTTGACTAATGTCAGTAACAGCTACCGGTAATAAAATGCTTGTTAGAGTTTGTGCCGTTGCCTCGGAGCGTCGGCTTTGATACATTGTCAGGCCATTTGCCAGTGTTTCCTGATTACCTCTCCACCGACTGCATGTTTATTGATTGGGAGTTAATAAAGCGAGGGGCCTACGCTTATTTCGTCTTCGCCTTCTTTGCAAAAGGTGAGGCTTCCTTTGATGTTGATGCCGTACATTTTGAGGCAACATAAACGCTCGTGTGTTGTAATGTCAGCTTTGCTCCTAGCCTCCCCCCCCCATCCCGCTGCCACTTCTTTTTTCGCATCTTACGTGCAGTAATGTGGGGAAGCTCGTGTTGTGGCGACTCTTTCTGTCGTTGTTGGGAATAAATTGAAGGTGTGAGGGAAAGAAAAAAACAAATGGTGCCAATTACTTACATTACCTGCGGGCTGTCTAGGTGACTTCATCTTGCTGTCTGTAATGCTGACATCTAATTCTACAGTCTATCTCTGCATCTGGCTGTCTTCGCGTGTTAGTACCTTCAGATCTTTACGTGTAGGATTGTCACTGTGAGCCTGTCATCTCCGGATCTGTTTATCTGCTAGCTTCTATCTTTGTCTCCTTCCCGTCAGTCTTTCCGCACTGTCCGTCCCTATGACAGTCGGTATGATGATTCCATCCCTCACCAGCTGATTGTCTTTTGTCTCTGTCCTCTGGAGCTTCTCCCAGTGCTGTTTATCCTGCACCCTTCCCCAGACACAGACTGCCTTGGATGATTTTCTGTCTCTTCCTCTGGCTGTCTTATATATCCACCATCCACCACCGCCCCCCTCCGAACTCCACCGAGCCAAGCAGTCGTGTCAAATCAAAATAACATCTTTAAAAATTCAGTCAACATCACCCCTACAAACAGCGAGGGCCTCCTTGTTGGCTATTCATGTATTCAGGTGTACACCATATCATGGTGGAGATGCATTCTGAGCGTGCAGGGAGCCTTACATGGTGGTTCCATCAAAATTTGATGTATTCATTCATAGTCACAGGTAAACTCTGTTTGTTTGCAGATAACTGGGATGTTTACCAGAAGCCGGGGTGGACAGGAAAGCAGGCCGGCACATGCAGATCGGTTTCTTATCGGACAAGTGCTGGCCTTGCACCTGCTGGCCGTGTAACCCCTGCTAGGTCCCCAGTGGAACATGACACGGTCCCCCTGACTTTTTTTTTTCTTTTTCTGTCATCTTTGTGATGCTTACTTACAATTCCACTCGCTTTCTCCCTATCTTGATGTGTGCTTGTATTTATGTGTGCCGTACTGCGACAAACACCATATGTGCTCTGACTAAGAACCCCCCCGCCTCCATCTCTTCCTCTTCTCTCACTCGATTCTCGCTGTATTTACATCCTTGTTTAGTGTCACATTCTTGGGGTCAAACCAAAGCGCTGTAGCCTCAGGCAGCCTCCGAGGCTTGTGTATCATTGGGTTTGCTGATCACTTCCGCTGCCTATCATAGCCCCACCACTTTCCCAGACTTTTTTTTTTCATTCGTTATGATAAAAATTTCCAAAGTGCTTGTAGAGGCAGCTTGATCTGTAATAATATGTAAATGGTGAGTTCTGAGAGCTGATTTCCCTCTTCCTCAGCCTCTGTCACTTCCTGGAGTTTCTTTCCCCTTCTGAATCTGTCGTCTTCTTCCTTGGATCTCTCCCAAAATCTCATCGTGTCAAAATGCATTACGAACATCAAAATATTTCTGTTTACAACATCGCAGTCGTGTCAATTAAATCTGATAAATTATTCAAACATTTATCTTCCCCCACTATGCCCGGGGAATTTTTAATCAAGCTTCCTATTTGCTTTAAATTAGCACTGTCAAGTGTGTATTTGTGTAAAATCCCTGGTATCATTAAAGATTTATCAATTGAAAATCTGTTTGGGCTGATTTTACTGTTAATTGGCTAGGAGGCGTGCTCTGGGTTTATACTTGTCTGCAACAAGTGCTTCTGTGTTGGCTGCGAGTACAAAGATCTACATCCTCTGAGTTCAATTAACCAACAATTTTTTTGTGCTTACACTGTGCTTTTAAATGCACGACAGTTTTGATTTATTGTTCCTAGTTCAGCCAATAATTCTCTTTTACATCGACATTACTTTGACATTCACTAAGGTTATTGTTGTATTTACTACTCACTATTTGTGCTCTCTTAGAATAACGTGTTAACACTCAAAGAAATTCTGGCTTTAGTGAATTTCAGGGAATTGCATCACCCTTTGAAACTTATAAATGGTTTGCAACTTTTGCAGACACGTCAACATCTTCCATTCAAATTGTTGTGGCAATCTGCTTGTGACCCAGGGAGGGTTTTGGAGCAGGGCCCTCTTCTGAACCAATTTCACCCAGGGAGAACATTTTTTCAGAATGCTGAAAAAGATACATTCCCAGAGTTTTAGACAAATGTTCCTCTTTGGAAGAGTAACAAAGACCTTATAAGTAGGCAGAAGGGGGTTATGTACGGTGGCCCTGAGAGGCCAAATGGACTGCAACTTAAGAAAACACCAGCAATAAGAAAAATGCTGCAAAAGCACACAAAACACAACACAAATAGGAAAAATGAAAGCAGAAATAGGAAAAAACAGATTTCCAAAAGCACAAGGGAAGTATTTCTGGGGAGACAATAACCTGACGCACCAGTTGCAGGAACCAAAAGATGCTAAGAATTGAGCTGGGAGACACTTAAAAGAAGTGGAGAATCTATCGGTTTTGTGAGGAAAGAAAAGATGAGAGGTAAGTGTGTTAAGATAAGATTTAATTTTGAACTTTATTTATCCCGAGAGAAATTCTTTTGTCACGAGCATGCTCACAGCAGCAAGGTGAAAAGAAGAAAAAAGAGTACACAAGAATAGAATAAAATAGAATGCAATACACTAAAGTAGAATACAGTACAATAAAATAAAAATATAATACAATAAATAAAATAATAACATACCTATCAGTAAAGTGCAATACTTGTGCAAAATGAATACAAAAAAAAGATTTAAAAAGAAAGTAGTGTAGCAGCATATACTGTGAGAAATAGACAAACATACAATCAATAACTAACAGATGACTAATAATATTGCACAAAGAGTATAAAACAAAGTTACATTAATATTAATCCTAAAGGTAATCTACAGAGCGAGGAGGAGTTGTACAGTCTTATTGCCACAGGAAGGAAGGATTTCCTGTGCCGGTCAGTTCTGCATTTTGGGGCGATGAATCTTTTGCTGCGTGTGCTCTGATGGAGGCATGCATGGGGTGAGAAGAGTTATTCATGATACTGAGAAGCTTTTGTAGCATTCTCCTCTCAGACAACTTCACCAGGTTCTCCAGTCCTACACCCAGGACAGAACCAGCCTTTTTAACCAGCTTGTTCAGCGTGTTGGCATCAGACTATTAGGCTAAAAATCCGTCATCAGTATTATATAAATCACGAGATTAAAACACACTTACCTGGCATGTTTTGGTTTCCGTTTTCATTTTTCCTATTTCCTTTGTGTTTTGTGTGCTTTTGCAGCTTATTGCTGGTGTTTTCTTAAGCTGCAGTCCATTTGGCCTCTCAGGGCCACCGTAGTTATGTGATGTAAATTACAGCACTGTTGACAAGAGAACTTTGGTTTGTATCCTATTTACTTTCTGTTCCTGTTTTCTTTAAGTTTCTGTTTTCTTTCTGTTTCTGTCTACTCTCACTTTTACTCTGTTCATATTTAGCTGCCAGACCCACTTGTTTAGAATTAGGGAAAGGTTGTGGTTTGGGTTCAAAACCAGCCCTTCACAACATTTATCCTGTGCTTCAAAATGATGCCTAAGGATAGCCAGTGCATCTCATCAATATAAGATAAGTTGGGAGTAAGAACACGCTCCGCTGTGAGGCTTTTTTCTTTTCATTTTACAATCTGTGCCTTCCCTTCTTTTGAAAATTAAATATAATTTTGGAGTTACAGAGCCTATAAATGGAGTCGTGGAATGAATAAGTAAGCCAGCATAAAAGTGGGTAGGTATATTACACCTTCAGTATTACTTAAAATTTGTGAATCTCCATCTTGAGCTTCACTGAGGGGAGAACAATAACAAATTCTTTGCAATTTATCTGTGAGTCTATCTTTGAAGAAAGTTTTCCCATCACTCCCCATGGTGAAGCTCACAGTAAAGTGGCTTGGCTACAAATTGGATTTTGAAATACTAAAATAACAATCTTGTCTTCGTGATATCAACATGACAGTACTTTCTGTACCTCTTAACAGAGCTGTGGACCTGCAGCTCCATCTGTTTCATCCTTGCCTCTTTCCAGTCAAAGCAGCCTATGCATCTGCTTTGCTTTGTTGTATTGCTGATAGAGTTCCTAATACCCTTTAACAATAGGCTATAATTGTGATATTTTCATAGCCCCCCAAAAGCCAAATGGAAGTCTGAAGGTGATTGCTTTCATTGTTCTCTTTTTTGGTGCCACTGAAGACTCTAAGAAAAGAAAGACTAACTTACTCAATTTAAATATATTTATAAGCAAGCTCTAAACAGAACAATATGCTCCTCTAACTACTGCTTCCAACTGCTATTTTTTGTTGTGCGTTATGGCGTTATGGTGGCTTCTCAGTGTCCTTTGTTCATGCATATGTATCTTTACACAGACTGTATGTAAAAGATGAGCATACCCAGAGGGTCGTCACCTGTTGGATTGTGAAATTTCATTTTGAAGCCTTCATTGGAGCATTTTCACCATGTTTATCTTGGCATTTTGAAACCAGATATGATGAAAGAGAGGTCCATCTCACTAAGAAATGGAGTAACACTTCTCCTTTTTTAAATGTAATCTTCATCTTTCAGCTGACCTCTTTAGGGGCTCAATATATCCGCTATCCCTCCTCTGCACATGTCTGGGCCATCACAGCCTTACCTCTCTTCAACTCCAAACCACTCAATCTGAGCTGTTCCTCGGATTTGCTCGCTGGTCCATCCCGGTCACTCCCAATAAACATCTTCATTCAGTTCTTCTTCTTGTAACCATCCTTTTTGCTCTCTCTCCTTCTGTCACAAATCACCCCTGACAATCATCTCCACCCACTGCACTCACTTCTTCATCTCTTGAGCCTTATCCGTTTATTTGAAAGGGTGACCTGAGGTATTTAAACTCTTCTTCGTGTAATCCTATGGGGACCATTATTTATAAAATTAATATTAGAGTCTATAAACTCATTGGTAGTGTTTAATGAGGCCGTGAATAACAGGAGCTGAAAGCTTGTTTTCCCATATACCAAGTGCATTATTTTTGCAACTAAAACAATCGCTCTCTGTTGTCTGTTAGCCCGTTCTTACTCCCGAGGCGAAGTATAGTGACGACTTGTCAAGTCCCAAGGCGTTCCTGAGGTGACCTTCCGCGTTCTTATGCTACGCACCAGGTTATGAATGAAATCCAGTAGAATGACTCTCCTGAGGTAATACACATTCCAGCCACGTATTCTAGCCCTAACCCTAACCTTAGCACTAACCTTAACCAGCACTTTAATGACGTTAGATAGTTTTTTCCAAAGCGATTTAAGTAAAACAAACTTACAAGTGTAGATTCATTCCAAATGGTTCTCATGTTTCCTCATTTTTTTCAATCGTAATATATTTTCAATCTCGTGTTGGGTACCCGGAAGCGTAAAATGTTACGCTTTGGGAGTGAGAACGTGTTGGAAAGAATGGCATTGGCCTATTTTTTCCAGAAGCTGTGGAAGTTTGCTGGTTAACAACAATGTGGTTATCCAACATTTTTTAGCAAACTGCTAAATGATCTGATTCTTTAGTTATGTGGTTCACACTTGAATTTGAGTATTTTGGTAAAATATTGTATTGCACTAACTACAGTCTTGATTTAAGCATCCATTTAAGAATAGAGGTTGTCAAGAACCGGAACCTCTCAGCTATACTTGATTTTTTTTAAATGCACTTAATCCAAGATGGAAGACTTTTGTGCCACTCATTCTGACATCCATTGCAGATAACACATCCTCTATGTAGCAACCACAATTTAACTTGAGCACAGTTGCTTTGATTGAAATAACCACGTGTGTATAAAACTCAAAATGCCCATTTATGTATGACACACTGTCACTGGAAGTGAGAGTTTAACGAACTTGAGCCGTAAGCAAAACTAAAGCTAAATCAGCCATAGCAGCATAATTCAAGTAACACTTAAGTATAAATCACCAGATATAATAGCATGGTTAGCCAGGCCAGATGGCTACCACATGTCTGTCTGAGGACTCTTTGAGGTTAGTCTGAGGTCAAAGAGCAGACCTGTGATCCTCACGCAACTTCACTAACTCACTCTTTCCCCTCCTTTATTGTTCAGTTTCTTTCAATGCCGCCACTTTCTTTCACACACTTTTCCTCTCTTTCTTTCCTTTTGTCTCCACATTAAAGTTAAATATCCCTCAGCAACAGATTGGAGGAAATGGAGGCACAGCAAGTGTTTTACATTCTATTGCCCGCTTTACTGTTGTATTTCAGTGTGTTTTTTTTTTCTTTCTCCCAATGATTTTGGGCATGTTTGAAGCATTTTGAAGCCATATCACAGATGACATGTTTTGTGAATATTTTCATACAGTTTCCTTTTGTAATGCAAATGGCCGTGACTCTGTCAATAAGTGAAAAGGCAGACGCATGCTGAATGGATAGCCTGAAACTTTGGTGGTGCGGAGTTTTGACTGCTGTGAGCGATTGTAATGTTAACTGCTTGTGATGGGGGGTTGTTTAACGGCTTCACTGACTCGACTCAACCACACTCACACGATTTACAAACAGACACACGCACACACATCTTGTGGGTTCTCACGCTTGTGCTTCAGTGCTTCCCATCACAATTCAACCCCTAACATGCACACACACACACACACACACAAAACTCAGTGGGCTTCTAGGCCTCCCCATAGCCCAAAGAACCTGCAGCACATCTGTCTACACTGCATCTCCTCCTCCTCCTCTTTCTACTTCTGGTCCTGCTCCGCTCCTCTAACCATGGCCAGGTGTTTGCCCATAACCACACAGCTCTTCATCTCCAGGCCGTCAGACCGACGCTGATGTAATTGCTCTCTCCGCTGATCCATGAAAACAGAGAGAAAAGGCGAGGAAGAAAAGGGGAAAAGAAGAGAAAGACAGAAAGAGGGCTAGGTTTATATGACATGCAGGGAGGTGTGGGTGGCGAGGAAGAATGTGTGACTATTTTATAGAGGGTGGAGTGTGGATCTCTCTGCGTGTGTTTATGAGAAGGTCAGGGATAAGTTGGTTGAAATGTGTGCAGAGGCAGTAATGATTTTTGTTTGCGTGCGTGTGTGTGTGCGCGCATCGAAACATGTTTCCAGGTGTGTTCAGAGCCGTCTGCACGCATGTCTCGCCCAAAAGCGACTCCACTGTTTCCACATGTGCGTGTGTGTGTTTTTAGTGATTATGTTGTGATGTCCGTGTCAATTAATATATTCATGATATTTATATATTTAAATATATTTATAAGAGGTTAAATCCACAAGGGGAGGTGGCTTCTATTTTCCTAATGACATGCAAATGAGGTATAATTTTGCGTCGAGCTCAAGCCCATTCCACTGAGGTCTGCGGTGTTATGGGAATTATCAGTCTCTATAAGTGTCTAAAGAAAGGCTGCCATGTTGGTGGCAGTCAGGACTTAGAGTTGGTCCTCTTCAAAAGAAGAAAAACAAAGGACAAATTCCTGTTTAGGCACTCTTGTGTCATTAGATTTTAAATGAATGTAAAAGGAGTTTTAACAGTCTGGATTTAATGCAGTCAGTAATCATGAACTACAAGTGTGCCAGGCAATATAGCTAACAAATTATTCATGTGTATTTGGACTGATTGTATATCATAGAAAAGCTCCAGGGCTCAAAGTGATTCACTCCAACAAAATTATATAAAGACTAAAATAAAGTGATGAGATTGGATTTAAATTTCAATCTGCTACTTATCTAATATTATACATATACATCCATTACTGTGTCTCATTGACGCTGTCTTCGGCAAACTAACTAATTCATCATGCATATCCTATTTATTCCATCATGAAACAAACAACAGCATTAATTTAATAGCCAAAGATTGCAACACTTAGCGGAGATCCCCTGGAGTTTTGAATGAATTCTTGTATTAGATTAATGTTTCCTCCCCATGTGGCTAACCTGTGGCACACGCTACTGTATCAAATTAGAGAATCAGAGGGGAGAAAGCCTCCCGCTGATAAAGATCTAATTATAGCAAACACAATAAACAGCATGATTGTTTTTAATGCGTGCTACACAGATCGTGGAGCTTTATAGAGTGTGAAAGCACTGTGCACTGTAATATTTTATTTTGCGGATGATTAAATTACGACTTCCTTTGTGTTGTCATTTTTCTCACTTTTTTTTCAATTGTCGACTTACAAATTACTGGACATGTGAGCATATTTAAAGCTAAAATATCCAGGCTCATAGATATTTTGAGAACAACGCAATATAGTAGATCCTGCTGATAATGAATAAAACGCCGATTTGCTTTCTTGATAAACATAAGTTAAAATATATTCCTAAGCTTTTACCCAAAATATGCTAAAAACTGTAATATAATAGAGTAGACACTGGTGATACTGAATATATGCTCATTTGTTTTAAGAGTTAAACCAAAATATTTTCCCCAGGTTTTTACCCGAAATACGCTAGAAGTGACAATAAATGGGCAATGAGCAGCTAAGCTAAGCTAGCACTGAGAAAGGGGGAAATGAAGTTATTCTTCCCAAAGGTAACGAAATAGCATCTATCAAGTTAGCAATAAAAATTAGCAAATATGAGTGCTAGTGTCTGTATATTAATTATGATGTTTAAACCATGCAATATTTAGCTTTGCTCGAAGAATAAAAACAGAACCAACAGCTAGCTTTTTTCAATTTAAGATTACAAGCTGGCTTCTGAAGTTCCGCTTTCACATCTCGAGTTCAGCGTTCTATCTTTACGATCTTGGTTGTAATAAAAACTGATAGCTTACTAGCCATTGAGCATGTAGTTTCATACAATAGAAACAAACTTAATTTACAAAAAAGAAAAAAGAAAAAAATTAATTCCAAGTGGTACTCAAGGTCAAGGGCTCTTTTGTCATTTTAGGGAAAATAACCTGTGATTCATAATATTATATTAACATAATATTAACATAATATTTGAAAAGTTTAAATGGTGAAAAGAAAAGAAACAATTTTTATTTCTCACATGGTTCAATTATTTTTTTTCTATCTGGGACTTGGATGTCATTTGTTAAACTGTTGGCAGATTCCTCAGCTCTTTATTCCCATAAACACGGAGCAAAACCGATGCCAATTCAGCATAAGAAAATATTTATCTTGCAATAAATTGATTCTTCGCGTTAATTCATGTGTTCACTGTTGAAGTGCGCCTATTATTTAAGGCCGACTCTTTTTGTATGTCTAACTTTAACTGTCATTACTATCGTTGCGGTCTGGTTGATTGGTTGATTCATCATTTACAGTGTACGCTCTCTCCAAATCTCTTCCTCTCCAGCGATGCTGACATTTGGAGAATTCTTGATTAACATAATTAGACAACTTTGATGGGAGATTTGCAAAATCCCCCCTTTTCTCCCATCCTGACTTGTTTCCATGCAAGCTGTGCAATCTTCACATTAATGCTGGGAGTCCATGGATTAGTTGTGACATTTATAAGGGCATATTTAACCGCGAGATAGGCTACAGAAAAATATCCTCCCCGTGGAAAGACTAAATATGTCAGTGTTTACTGTATGGACTCCACTTTTTCTGCTCCCCCCCCCGTAACCGTGTCTATATAAAGCAGAAGCTGAAGAAAGAGAGTATTAAAAGAGCCAGACAGAAAAATAAAGAGACATAGATAGACTCTGGCATCCTGTTATTTCTCTACGAAGGAGACCAAGGAGAGCTCAAGCAGTTTATTGATTTTCAGAACTGCTCTGCTCTCATTGTTATCCCATGGTGCTGAGCACTGTTCATTGGACACACGCAGCACCTCAGGCTGTGATCCCTGTCTGAGAAACCCCAGATCTCACAACAGGCCCTTCCCACAACACACAACCCAACATCCCATTCATACCCATTCATGTATACATCTCAATAGCTTCCACTGGGGGAGTAGCAGGCAACCATAGAGGCATAGAGGCACAATCTCACATCTTTTGAAGTCTATTGTGTATGTGCAGTAGAAGATGGGGAATATACTCCTTTTTTCCAGATGAGAGAATTAAGACTAGGATTCCACTGTGTCATGTCGAGCAGGGTTTGTTGTGGCTTGGTGGGAGGCGACAGTTCGGATCAACAAGGCAAGCTCATTTATTTCAGTTTTCTGGAGTGACAGTGCTTATTCCCGCCACAGCTGTTGCACAGGTCAGTTTATATAAGCAGTCACTCTACAGTTTCGGATGTTTACCCATCATGGATCAGCTCATGCAAACAGGATCAAACAATCAAAGCGGCCTCACACATCCCTGTCCCATCCTGCTTCACATGCATTCATCAAGACAAGGAAAAATCTGTGCTTTTATACTGTCCACTACCCTCTCATTCAGACTGGGTCGTTGTGAAATTATGTCATGGCTGCTGCTCACCTTTAGCTTTGGTTTGTCTTTAATTATTGTCAGGGAGGAACACACAGCCCAGCTCATCAACTGGATAAATATTTGACCGCTATTCCATAAATTGGCATAGGGGTTTTTGTTTTAACGACGCATTCTGTCCGAGCCAGACATCATGCACCGAGCGATGCACAGTGAATTGGCTCTCTGCAGGTGACCGCAGCTTTTCTCGGCATGACGTAAATTAAAACTCACATTTCTGTTCAGAAAATGAGAGATTTCATACACTTCCCAAATTTGTCTTATTTAATTATAACCTATGTCAAAGCATAATTTAGGAAGCTTAGGCAGGGCATCGAATTAATCAAGAAATAGGTATGTTTGTGGACTGTGAAGGAGGGTTCAGGGAAGTGTCTCTCTGTGTGTGTGTCTGTGCGTGTGACAGTCAGTGAGTTCTGAATGTTGGAGAATATTTGTGCTTTGTTTGTGTATTCTTTTGAATGCGTGTGTTTGCGGGTGGCTGCGCGTGCCTCTGGGTAAAATCTGATCTGCTTCAACCCAGGGGGGTTTTACTAACAGGACTCAGGGGCATGTGCTGGCATCATGTTGGAAACCTCAAAGCAGGACACACAGGCTATGAGGCGTCATGCCTTTACAAATAAGGATCCCACTGTGATTTTAGCCAGTGTCGCTTTAGCTTGGCTTATGGTTTATGCTAATAGCTTCTGTAAAGGATCATAGAAATCCAAACAGTCTGACATTTTTTTGATTATCATTCCACATTGAGCAACAAAGGCAGCAAAGGACAAAGAAGACACAAAACTTTCAGGAGTAGAAATCTAACGTGTGGGTAATTGATTCATTCATTTAGGTAAATTTGGGTGAGAACTACAAAAACAAAAAAGTATGAAACATAATGAGTTTCATTAATGCTGCAGTCACATAGAAAACAGTGGATGGAAACCTCAACATGACCAAAACTACTGAAATCATATTCAACGAACCTGCATTCTCATTGCCTTTGAGATTCGTGCTACTGTCGTCAGCGTGACTTTGTTTCCTCAAGGGCGATAAAATGGCATTAACATTGAATCAGTTTGCTATCAGTTTGGAATTGAATGGGGGTTGCTGTGTATATGCAAAAAAAAAATCACATTAACTACTTACATTCAGAGTCCAGCCAGAATCTTACAGATCTGAGAAAAAAAACCCCATCACAAAGTTGCTTCAGGACAGCAGTTTAACTGCAAACTGACGTGATTGCAACATGTTGGCAATTTGTAAGCATTTATAAATTAAATTGCAGTTTGAAAAATTGAAAACATCAGACCGCCAGTGTCTGGGTAGAGATCTTCTCCCACAAGGCAACCTCTGTAACTGCCTTGCCACTGAAAGTGGTTACCCGGAAATTGAGGGTGTCGTACACTCAACCTCTGGGGAACCAGTTGGACACCACAACTACTTGTAATCAGTCTCCAACAGCAAATGCTATGCAATCCCTGGAATATGACCCATTTTTCCTGCTTGCACTGTCCCAGTGTCACTCTCATATGACTGAGCTATAAAGCTAAGCTGCACTTTCTCATTGAGTTGAAGTATTGTGTGCACTTTCTGCAAAATCTGAGTGATCTCTGGTCATATAAGTAACTATCTCTGTGAACCTTAGTGGCATGTACATAATGTAAAGTAGATGTTAGAACTGTCAGTGTAAAAGTATTAAAATGAAAATGTGACTAACAAGATGGGCTTATTGTGCCGGAAAACATGGGAGGGTAGAGTGTGCGAGTTTATGTTCCTCATATCAAGTGGTCTGCATTAAAACCTAAATAATAAACCAGTTTCCACCTTTCTCCAGTTTCCACATATCATCAAAATATCAGCATATGACAAGCCAATGAGCCTGAATGATGGGTCAAACACAGCTGCTGTCTCAGTGGCTTTGGATGATTGTCAATAAATTTCAATTAATTACAGATGGGCGTCAGCTTTGATCTCATATTCTTCAACAGGCGAAGTCATTTTGAATGCTCTCGAAAGCTGCAATGCAGGCACATGTGGATTCTGCATTGCCTGGCCCAAGCCATTGTGATAACCCGCCGAGTGGGCTCCTTGGTTCTTAATGTCATTTTTAATCGTCAATCACCTGTTATTCTCTGCCTTTATCCAAGCAGTACATATTTATGAACTCTGGTCCTTTTGTGTGAACATTTGCAACTGATTACGTGTGGTTTCACACTCCAGACTTGGATTCCAGATGTGCATCTATATAAGCAGAAAGTCAGTCTCTATTCCACTCCTAGAGTTTTAAGTAATTAAATAAAAATAGGTAGTTTATTAGCATCAAAATCCTAATCAGTTACTGCAACAGGGTTCATTCTAATCATGAAGAAAAGTTTCTTTAATGAGTCCATCAATTTATGTCCATTCGTGTTCATTTCCCATCCAGACAGATTAATTCCGTGCCAAATACAAAGTCTCTCTTTTTTGACAGTTGGACCAATAAAAGGTTGAATGTTTTGATCAGACAGCCTCAAACAATCTTTTGCTTGGAGAAAAAAAAGAAGAAAAAAGGACTTACCATAATACTATTAATCATGTGAGGGTGTCAAGGTTCAGCTGGTGTCACGGTCAGCTTCAAAGAGCTTTCCTTATTAAGTTCTACTCATTCTGCATGGACTTCTGTGTAAAATCTTTGAAGATTTGTTCAGGTACAGGTGCCTGTTCTTGCTGTTCAAAATGACAGCTCAACTCTTTCGCCTGGCCATTAAAGTCAATGCAGAGAGCAATGTGGGCCAATTTTTGCATTTCTATTACAACTGCAGGGTGCTAAGAAATAAGCTCATTAGGGCTAATTACAGATATTCTGTCCTAAAGCTATCTCTCATTGTCAGCTCAGTTTCTGAAAGAGTTGTACAAAAGTTTCCTCGAAAAACAAATGAGATTAGCAAGCTCATGATAAGAGTGGAGACTCACAGTTAATCATACAGATCACCTAACTATATACTTGGAATGCTAAAGCTTTGCAGTCCCATTATGAATATTTTCAAAGCTGCATTGAGCATTCGGGGAAAATGAAATCCTTTACATATATAAAAGTTTAAATCAAACAATCACAACAAAAAGGTTGTTTATTAGTGATATATATGTGTATATATATGGAGGAAGGTGCTAGTTAGCTTAGAAACCTCTAGGATTAAATTAAGTTTAGGAAGAGGTTCCAGAAATCTGCAGAGCCTTGTTTTGAAACTCAGTTAACACTACTGGAATCTTATGTTAAAACACCTTACTACTAATAACATGCCTACTGTACTGGGGTGATCTTTTTTATTACTTACTGTGTACTGGGCTCATGGCAGAAATCACAGGTAAGGATAATCCAGTTTATTATAGGACTGTTTTTTGCTAGCCAAAATTAGCACATCGTGGTGAATTTTGGATATGGCTAGCTAACTAAGCTAGCTAGCATGACGATTGGTCAACTTTTTCACGGTGGGCGGCAAATGACATCTGTCGAAATACCAAACTCTAATTCGTCAGTCAGCTGTTGCAAGCATGACATTAACTATGGCCATTTTTCTTTCATACAGAGCTAGCCAGACTCTGTTTGTATGAACGAATTCTTGGAAATCAGATCAATGCTCAGCAAATATTTGTGCTGAAGTCAAAGGATCTAAAATTAAATATCAATGTTTATGAAACCAAAAATATAAAATAATTAAAAAAAACTCACCATCACATAACAGTGTATTAAAGAGTTCCATCCATTTTCCTCCACTTATCTAATCCAGGTTCGTGAGGACAAGGAGTACATCCTGGACAGGTCACCAGTCTGTCACAGAGCCAACATACAACTATTCACACCTATGGCCATTTTATGATCACCAATTATTGGTGGATTTGAACCAGGACCCTACAGCTGTAAAGTGATAATGCTGACCATTGTACCACCATGCTGACCTGAAGGTTTTTAATCTTTGGTTTTTGTACAGATTACAGAAATGAGATACAACAACATGTCAGATACGTGTTTAAAATGCTGGAGAATGTATTTTATTACCTTTTGCAGATAATTAAGCTCACTGTTTGATCTTTGTTTTTTATTTTACACTAACTGGTAGATGACTCCAACCAAAAAACGAATGTGTATTTCTTTTTTCTTTTTTTAGAAGGAAAAAGAAAATTGATTTATTATACATAAATTATATATGTAATTATATTAAAGACACATAGAGGGTGTGCAGTGTGGAAGATGAAATACATGGTAGCCTGGAGTTGCAGTATTTGTTTGGGGCTGGGCTCCCTCCTTACTCGGCAAAGGAGGATTAGACTTGTCGGCAGCGTGTGCACCGACTGAGCCGGCGCTTCTCTTCGCCACTACACACTCTAGCAATCAGGCAAGCTGCCAAACAAACAGATGAAGTCAACAGAGAGATGCTTCCTTGTGTCTTCTGAGATGTGACTGCAACAGATGCAATGCTGACACCAGCGCTTGACACACTGTGACAACCCACTGTGTCTACACAGCCAGCTCCACTTTGACTTATTTTGAAAAAAAAAAAAAAAAAGGAGGCAGGGAGGGAGTGGGGAATGACACTGTGCACATGATCACACACAAGATAATGTTTGTCAGCAGCAACAGCAGTGTCACTATGTAAGAGAGACAAAGACTGACAACAGGGGTTGATTTCACGGTGCACTTACGTTGCATGTACAGTCTTCAAAAGATTACCATACGTCGAGGAGGGACCCTTCAAGTATAGGCTTTAATCTGTTTGTGTTTTATCCAGAAGCTGAACTGTGACCATTACACACTACCGAGGCCAAATTCATATTATTTAAATGAAAATTTAACTTTTTTCCCCCCTTTCAACTGTATCTCTACATTTGGCACCCAGTCAGGCAGGCTGAAAGCACTGCATGCTGGTTAATGGAGTTGTTGGCTTTGAGCAGCTCTAGAGGATGGAGTGAGGGAGTATCTGTATCCAGGTAATTACAGTCTAAGGGGGCACAGAGGTCCTCTGTGATTACACATCAGGCCTGTAATGGATTCAACACTTATAGACATAGAGAGAGGGAGGGAGCGAGACAGAGACACACATTCCTTACCTTCCTATCGTGAAGGCAAGGGACGGGCGGGTGAGAGCTGGCAAGGTGGGGCGGGGTAGGTAGGTATATCTGCAAGATGGATTACGTGGGGTTTGCCGAGTTCAACATTGACACAGATTCATCGTAAATCATTATGCTGGGGACCCTGAGTGATTTCTGCATTAGGAGCAGAAAATGGAGTTCATCCAGTCAATGAGGGAGGGCATATTTCACATCAATCACCTCCACACTCTCATGTTACCAAGGCTTAAATCTCACTTATATTGTTACCAATAGGGTTCAATGGCTATGATGGCAATCAGCAAGAATCTGCACTAACAATACCCTGCTGACTATAGAGAGGACACAGCACAGGACTCTGCTCCCATTTATGTGAAGAAAATTATATTTGAATTGAAATGGAGAAAGATAAAAGATAAAGTTGGAGCTAAAAAGGTTGTTGCGATTATTATTCTGTTGCATATTTACAGTTTTCAACTTTTGACACATGTTGTCCATCTTTGTGGTTGATTTACCACAGCTATTTTGTCTATTTTCTTTAGGTATGCAAATGGGAGTTTAATACTGAGGCTGACAGAGATCCAACCCACAATCTCATACAGGTACTTGGATAAAATAAAATATTGAATGGCAAGAACAACTGGAAAGCTTGACGACAGTGACTTGAAGGACAATCTGGCAACCGAATGAGCAATGGGAGGAATGACTTGCAATGTTTGCCACACAAAACATAGACAGGAAGTACTAAAACAAATTGGGAAACATGAAGGTAAGTAAGAAAGGCTGTGTGCCAGTACCTGTACAGAAAAAAAACACCATCCCATTACATCATAATTGAAAATGCAGATGACAGAAAACACCACAGTGCCTTGCCAGGTTTGGTCACATTTTGAGTTATAAGCTACAGATGCTCCAAGAGGGTCAAATTTCAAGTAAAATGTCAATGGTGGAGTAGTTAGTACTCTTGCCTTACAGCAAGATGGTTCAAATCCACTAACCAGCTGGGGCTTTTCTGTGTGGAATTTTCATGTTCTCCCTGTCTGCATAGATCCTTTCTGGGTACTCTTGCTTCCTGCCACAATGGGGCTAGATTAATTGGGGGTTATAAATTGGTCATAGGTGCAGGTGACCTATATACTTTCTAGTTTTTCAACAATCCTGACTCTTCTTTTACCCAAATTTCTTTTCATGCGGTGCAAATGTTTTGAGTGGGTGGAAGGTCTTATCTTGGTGAAATATGCAAGGCCTGACCTTGAAAAAGATGTGATCTGGATGGGAGCTGTGAGGTAGTGTAGACCAAGTGGCAAGGAAGGTGATAAGTAGACAGCAACGGCATCAGTTTCTTTTAAGTGTACTTTATTTCTGGCATCTCCATCATACCATTTTAAAGCCTGGTAGGTAAAATCTCACTTGCTGTATACAGGACTTTACACACACTTGAACCTCATTAGTCTCTACTATTGAAAAATGGGTTAGACCAAACAATACGATCCTCAGCTCTTACTGGAACAGTGGCGCGGCTGCCCCTCTGTTGGTCTTCCATGGTCTCTTGTGTTCTGGGGGCCTCTGGATGTCTGGAGTTTTGATCTCCTCCATACCCGCTTCACACCCTGGAGGACGGGGCTGTGGCCCCCCCACACTCCCTAGCAGATCATTACATGGAGAAACCTTTGGAATGCAAGCATGCTGATCCACACAGGTATGCACACATGGGTATTCACAGACGCGGACTAAAGCTTTCTTGGCTGCTGCCTCAAAGCACACTGTGCGCTGTCTATCTTGCGTGCTGCACAATATCGTTTATTATTTAGTAAATATTGATATCTATGACTAGCTAGTTTATTGTGATGGTGCTTTGTTTTCTCTATTATTATGTTGCTCTTTGTTGTTTGCTGTCTCCTCTGTTTGTTTTTTTTTGTTTGTTTTTTTTTTCTCCATACAGGTGACCCAGGAGTTCTTTTTTTTTTTTTCTCTCTCTCCCCCCCCCCTCTCACCGTCTCTTCTCCCCTTTGGTTTTCTTTCTTTCTCTCCCCCTCTTTCTCTCATTCATTCCCCCTGTCCTATTTATAAAAAAAAAAAAAAAGGACAAAGGATGAACTGAAGCTCTGCCATCACGTAATGTCGCATACTGCTGTTTCTGATGTCATTTAAAAAACAAAACAAAAAAAAACAACAAAAAAACAAAAACAAAAAAACAATACGATTCTAAACAAAAACCCTATATAAACAGGAGGTACTGGGGCAGCCCCTCCCACACACCTGTTTTAGATATAGGACCTGAACAAATTGACAAACATGGTAAATATAACCAAAGCAACATAAGCAAACATAATTTATTAGAAATTTACCTGTGAACAGAAGAAAATTCAAATGACTTGTTGATTAGTGGTATTTGCTTTAAAAACATATGCATAGATGTAATGGATGCTACCACAACTAGTGCTACCACAAACCAACCCGGGATAGTATGTAAAGCAAAGTTAGTATTATGGCCAACTGTACAAAAAAAGATGAATTTAGATAAATTATCAATATGGTTAAGGGACAAGTGGTAACTGAGTTTAAGTGTAACCACTTTGTCACAGGATCATATGTTGGTCTAAAACCTGTATATACTTTCAAGCTTTAACTAACAAATCATTCATCTTTTTGTTTATGTTTTTCATAAAAACTTCAAATTTTGAATATATCATTGTACCCAGTCATGTTTGTAACATGTTAGCAGTTAAACTAATTGGCTGCAGAGTGTTCCTCCAGCTGTTTGTTTTTAGTGGCATTTACTTTTTTACCAACATTTTTGAGATATGTTACCACCATCAAACTCAAAATGACCCTATTAATTTATTTAAATTATCAATTTTCTCAGTTTAAACATATGATATGAATAAGATACAGATATGTGAAATTTGGAAATCACTGGATTCTGTTTTTATTTCCAAACAAACCAAATTCATTTACAAAAATAAGGAAAATAAAACACAAACCAACAATAAGTGTCTCAATAACTGGGTCATCATGTCACAGCTTCAGCTTGCCTTGGCAATGATTCTCCAAGTCTCTGGAAGTCTGCTGCAGGAATGGAACACAATTCCTTCAAAATACATTCCCTCATCTGCTTTTCAGATGATGGTTTCAGAGAGCACTATCTGCACCGCTTGAGTGCAAAGACCTGAGAATTTGCCACCACTGTCATAGTGTTTAAACCATTCAGTGACATCTCACTCCCTTTGGATGGGAGTACTGTCATCCTGGAAGAAGAGACACTAATGAAAGCAATCTTGTGAGAACCAAAATGTTTTGACTTTTACTTGAATTTCTCATGACTCTATTACATATGCAAAAATATGTTCATTTTTTAAATAAAATTGTATATATTTTTTATTATGCCAACATATATATTTGAAAAAATATATATTTTACGTGATTACTCACTTTTTCCTAACTTTATTTTTGGGGACACATGTTCAGGGAGGGCCTTGTTCTCCTCTCCGCCGCCAAGAGTAGCAAAGGCAGAGAAGAGTGGCTTCTCTGGCTGTGGTGGCGCAGGAATGCGGATATGATGAAAATGTTTTAGACGCAGCTTTCCTCAGTAAACTACCGCCACTGAGCGTCGAGGGCGTCGCGAGGATTATTATTCATGTTTTTTTGCACGTCAACAACATCTGGACCGAGCAGAGACCCGGTTACACTGCCAACTATACTTACGGAAAAGTTTTTGGACTCGAAGCTACTCCTTCACCCAGTTTCCTTTCTCTTCCTAACGTCTCGGGAAACGAGTTGGAGGAAGCGAGGATGGGAATAAATCACTTCTGAAGCACCGGAGTTGTCATGTTTGAAAGGTAAATTGTCCTTCGTGTCGCCTTTTGCCGTAAATAACGCTTAGAACAATTAAAGCGTTTTTATATATATATATATATACCTATAGAAAATGGTGTGTATGTGAATAAATGAACGCCATGTGAAGTTTTGCAGTAAGTTTATGTTTTAAAAAAAACGACAAAAAGGGAAATTTCGACTAAGACTTTCTGGAGCGCGACGTCACTTTTCTCGCTGCGTGAATAAGTTGGCGACCTGCGCGTTTGTTTAAAACATTTTTTATTTGTGTCTTCAAGCCTGTGCTGATGATGAGGCGTTGGTTTTCACAGCATTGAAGGCTGAGGACAGGGAGAAACTACTTCTGCTGTTTTGTTTCCCCCCAAAAGACGACTGTCTCATGTCCAAGGAGACTGTCCTTCATCCGGATGGGCTGGCAGAGCCAGCGAAGGGCCCAGGGCAGGAGACAAGTCCCCTGCTGTCAGCCACACACGGTAAGAAAACACAGGATGGACCTAAAGTGAAAACCGATTGATTTAGAAACGTACAATTTCAGTTACATAAGTCAGGTGTATTTATCCTTGAGAGGGTTTGGGAGGATGAGAGAGGTGCTTTTGTAAGATCTAATTAGCTTTTTGTCAGAATATGTTGGCTCTGTACTGGTTCAGATCCACCAATCACATTTAAAATGAACCTTTTACCCACATTCAAGCCAAGCTTACCCACTTAAAACATCCAATCCAAAGGAAAAAAAAAAAGGGAAAAAAACCTCCTATATAATACCAGCCTCTGGTGTACATGTTTATGGAGGGTTTTTTTTTTTTTTCAATCCTAGCTGCCAGCATACCAGTAATGAAAGTGAGCTCTAAATATAGTGTCATACTCAGTCAGAAACTCACGCTAAAAAGCAAATCCTAAAGACAAGCCAGTGGGTGTGTGCTACAGATGATTGGCATATCAGGATTTTTCAGTCTGCTCTGGACAATCACAGACTTGCTTTCTACATTATATTCATGTGACTTTTGGTGTGCATCAGTATCTCTGCTCCAGCTTTAAGCTCGATAGTGTTTGTGGGTTTTTTTTGTTTTTTCCCCCCCAATAAAGTCTGCAGAAACGCCCTAGTGACTATTAACAGCAACCACAGCCAATTATAGTTTTTAATTAACTTTCTAGTTGCCCCTAAGATTATCACATGTAAAATAAGCTTACCCCCCCACACCCCCTTTTCATTTTTCTTCAAACAAGCAATGAACCATTAACCATCCTATTTATACCAAGCATCATTATGGCACTGTCAGAAAATAGCAAAGTAGGACAAAGTAAGCAATCACTGGGGCTGTTGGGTTGTGAATGGATTTTTTTTTTTTTTTTTGCTGGACCTTCAAAGGCACTTGGAGTTAGGACTAGATTTCCCCTCCCCGGGGACTGCGGATGTACAGAGAATAGAGCAATTTATTTCTAACTGTGATCACTAAATACTGCGATGCATCACACAGAACTGCTGCTAACGTCACCGCTGCTACCATACATTAGCCCCCCCGAGCTGAGATATGTGCCATATCTGTCTGGGCAGAGTTTCTGGCCCGCACTCATCTGTTACGCTGCCCCATCCATCACTTGCTTACAAACACAGGGTGTTGTATGGGAGTATGGGAGCAAGGCTTCTGTAAATGTGATTCTTTTTTTTTAGGTTTGTTGAATCAATCTTCACCGAGCTGAAGGCTCGAGCTCCACGACGGCACTGAAAAACTTTCAGTTTTAAGGGGAAAAAATCCCCCAAAACTATGGCCTATGAGTAGGCATCTGGCTCCAAACCAGTGAATAAAGTCATTGTGGAAGGTTTATTTACCGAACAAAGCAGCAGTGTGCAGTGAGCGAAGCCTGAGCGAGCCTTGAAGTCAAGAGGCCAGAAGAAACGGGTTAGGCAGATGAGTGAAGCTGTCTCTCGTGCATTTGCGCATCTATCAGGCTGTAAGATTTTTTTTCTCTTCTTCTTCTTCTTTTTGCCAACATACTTTTTCCAATTTAGATGAATGCAGCCTTTTATGGCAGTTAAAAAGCTTGGCAGGTAGAGCACGCCCGGGAGCAAAAGGAGAGAAAATGAGATCCAGAGCTCTGGCAAGGCCTTTACCTGAACCGCCCCTCAATGTTGTGCAGTTTGCCAGTGGCCTGTTTTTTCTGGCAAAAACATGCTGAGCGGCCTCCGCACCTCTGGATCATCCAGCTGTCCCTGATATTCTGTCCTCCGTGGCCAACTCTACACTTAAAGTTTACATCTGTTTTTTTTATTTTGTTTTATTTTATTTTAAAGGAATGAACAGCTGAGTCCTTAATAGCATGAAATTAAACTAAGCGACCCCGTCTTGTCGGTCACCATGCAGCACAGTACTTAGTTTGCGCAACTCTCCATGTGGCGGGTTTTTCTTCATCAGCTCTGTTTGACGTTAAATTCTTGTGACCCTAGATGCTCGTGACAATGAATCATCAGGGAGAACATCATCTCCCAGGAAACCAGCCGCCGAAGGACCGAGTCACGTGATGGAGGAGAAGCCTAATTATTGCGAGCCTGTAAGAAGTAAGTTTTAACGACCTGGGAAAAGCTGTGGGCAGGCAGCAGGGCATCTTGCTGTTATTTTTAATGATAAACAACAATGCACCGTTTAATTGTAGAGAGTGGAAATAACAAACACGTTCTGCCTGCAACAGTCACAACGGTTCTGTTTACCATTTATTTAACATTAAAGCGGCTGTAATCTCGTCCTTTTTTCTATCATCACAACCGCTATATGGATAGTTGTTGTTATGGCAGTTGCACAGTGTGTGAGGCAGGGGTCAGTTGGCCAACTAAAATATTAGCTTCAGTGTTTCCAATTAAAGTAATGTCAAGATAGCACCAAGCTCTCTTGGTAAGCGTGGTAACATGCAGGCGCTCTTATTCTGCCATAATGACCAAGACTTGGCTCATTTCGTCATTTTTTACTTCTCCTTCCAAACCCTCAGCGCTGTGTTTTGGAAGTGGGGAAATCCTGTTTGTGGTTCTGGCACTAGCTGTCTTTACACTCTGATTGAATGTTAGCCACAGTGTTTTTTAGCCTGCACCAATCATTCACCTATTGAAGAAGACTTGTGCCAGCAGCTAGAGGCACTTTTCTGTTGAAGAAATGTTCACCAGGATTACATGAGTATATTGTTCCTCCCTGCGATCCATCATACCATTAGCAGGTGTTTTAGATTTTCAAAAGATGTCTTTTTTTCTGGATGGTTCTAATTTTTTATTTTTTTTTTCCTTTGGGGAAACTTTGTGTGCCTGTATTGTAACTCTGAGTTAATCACATTGTTTTATGCAAATGCAGTGCACGGTGAGGTTTTACAAAACAATTATTTGACATTGAACTTCTTGAGTCTAATTAAACCAAGATGCACTTTAGTTCAGCAATTTGAATTGATATTGAAATATGGATTGCAGGTCACAAAATGAAACTGGCTAAAAGCTTTGTGTGCCTTCGTGTGTGTTTCATTGTTCCTAAGAAGAGTGAGATGTGTCAACATAGGCTAATAGCACCTGATTGCTTCCATCCATGTAAGTGCCTAGCAATAATAAGGATTGTTTTTTTTTTTTCTTCATTTGACACAGTTCTTGACAACAGTTCCTTTGTTTCTTGGTTGTTAACTTTTCCAGGGTGCCTTTTCCTGCCTTTTCTGGTATTAAGCTTAATGACTTGCCAGTGGCTTGTTTACTGAAGCAGCATGGAAAAGAGATAATAATAAAAAAGAAAATTCTGTCAAGAGGTCTCTCTAGCTTGGCAGGTGTGCAGAGTATTGCACTTTTAGAGGGAGGCATGCTCTGCTTTCATCTCAGCAGATAAGCCCCTGTGACAACAGTTTTGCATTGTAATTGATGTCGCTCCCCTTAACATCCACACCGATTCTTTTTTTCTGCTACACACACACACACACACACACACACACACACACACAAACACACAGAGGCTGGTAAAGAAGTTTTCCTGTTTTTCATTTGAAAGATCAAAGCCTGATTATAGTATTTATAATACAATAAAAACACTTAGTTTGTCTAGTTTGAATAGTTTGTCTTCAACTCTGTCCTGCTATAGAATACTTTGAGAATATTCCAGAGATTTCCCAATGAAACAGGAAATTCTAAACACCTAGATGTTGCTAAAATATTGAAAAGTGACAATTATAAGTAGGAATGTTAGTTCTTGTAGAGAACCGGTCCCAAGTACTTCAATTCCTTGGAATTGTTAGTGTGCTTGTCCGTCGAGCCCACTTATTGGTTCCATTTGCACTTGCACCACAATCAGCTGATTTCAGTTTGTGTGCCAGAGGAGAAAAATAATAGCACAGTCTACAGCCTGGATATGTACATTACCTTTATTTATTTTTTATTGCACAACAGTACGAGAGCGTAACGGTAAAATGCAAACTGCATCCAGAACAGAAACAACTTCAGGTCTTTGCAAGCCCCTGCACAGACGGTATGCTAACAAGCTAGCAAAGGAAATCATACTTTCTGATAAACAGGATAATTCAATTTTCATGTTTTATGAGAGTTTATTTACTGTCTGACATTCTCTGACAAAGTTGGATGCACTTCAAAGAAGTGTCTCACAGTGGCTAACACTAATAAAAGCAGCAGCTTGGCATCAGAAAAGTTCAGGATATCCTCAACAGCTCGCCTCAGTATCACTGTTACTAGTCAGAAATGAGCGCCATTAGATTAGTTAGACAAAGTTTTGCATCCGTTTTACAAAGTTTTACATTTGGGGTAACTCAAGTAAAACTGTAACATATCTCAAAATATTAAACTGACTTTGTCTTCTTCTTCTTCTTCTTCTAATAATGTATATTAACACAAAAAAAAAATTAATTTTGGCTATACCCTTATTCATAAGGGGCTGCCAGAGCTGGTAGCTGTGCATACTTGATTTGGCAGACTCAAGCGCTGGATGCATCTCCCAAGGAATATCTGTCTTCTTATGGGACCAAACTGGGGGTCTTTCACTGTTTAAGCGACCGCATGAACCATTCCACCATGGTTTCAGAAAGTACAATAATTTATTTTTATTTTTTTTAAAGTACAATAAAACCATAAAATCAAACATGATATATAGGCATCAGTGTAGGGGATAAAATCACTTCCCAATTAATTTGTCTGATTTCTAAAAGCTTCTACAAATTGTTGAGTTTTCTAATTTCAGTAGTAACATTGAGCCTTTCAAAGAGTGGAGCTTACTGCATTATGAAGTTGAGCTATAGCTAAAAAGACATGTAAGATACCCAGGTTTGTAAATAAAGAAAATGAACTATAATCTTGGAGAACGTTTTTAAGTAGCTTTGTCTGTTTGTGGTCATCTAATAGTTGGAAAAATGATTTAGGGCTGCTTAACTTAACCTATTTATGTCATAGACTGGCAGTCTCGCTGTGGTTGTGTTTTGAGGGAACCAATCTGCTCGCTGGCAGGGGTAATTGAGAGCTCTCTTCACCACAGAAACAGGAAATCAATAAGAAATCATCTGCCCGCCTACATCTCAGTCCTGACTGTGTCCCAGGGCTGTCTGATTTTAAAGCTGTGTACAATTTGTGGATGGTGACTTATCACAACAAGAGGAAGCCCATTATATTGTTGTAATAACAGCAAAGATCCTATTTCAGTTATGATAACATTGTTTTGACAAGTGGTCTATTTAATCAGTGGGCCCCCTTAAAATGAGAAAGTAAACACAGTGGTGTTTCTGTATTTTTTAAATGTTCTCAGCAGAGCGCATTTAAAGGAAAGTGCAGTGAACACTGTTATGCCACGCGTTGTGCGAGGCGTAATAATTTACGATTGCAAACAAGATAAATTCCAGTCGCCGCTTAGATTGTAAACCATTGCGGCTTAGACAACAAAAGTACAATTCTGCCCCTCTTGTTAGACCTTTGTCAGCACACAGTTCCTCTGTGGCTCTGAAACCTGGGAGAGGAGGAAGAGTCATGTGTGGGAGACAGACATTCCTCAAGAGACTATTCTGGTTTTTCAAGCACCTGATATCTCTTGCAAACAGGGCCATGCCTCTCCAGCCCATGGAAATAAATTGCTACCACCCAGCACTAGTTTTAGGAGTTTAATCATCACATTATTCATAAGATTGTCAAATACTTTTTTTTAATGCTTCTGCAGTTGATAAAGATGACCTTACCAGCATGTGAAGAACAGGTCTGTTTTTTTTTTTTTTTTAATCTCATGGAAATTCTGTAGTGAGAAAAGAAGGTCAAATAGCATGACTTTTTTTTTCTTTTTTTTTCTAAAGGAAGACATTAGTCTGGCCTTTGTGTGAATCTGTGATTTCACTCTTTAGTTGCACACTTTCAAGGTTATTACCTGTGTATCGAGTTGACCTTTTGGAAGTGGAGGTCACAAAGGGAAGCAACGGGAATTGTTTAACGTGGTCGTGTCATATACTTTCATTTGTCTTTGCAGAAAGGATTCAACAATTCAGAGTTATATATGAACTTATAAAGTTTTTAATATGAGATTTAAAGAAAAAAGGGGCGGCGAGGGCTTCCTCGAGGTGTTTTTGCTGGCCAATTGTTGAATCAACATTCTAAGATCGTGTCACTTTGTTTCATTTGTCTTCCAAAGTGCTTTAAGTACTTTAAGACTTTTTTAACCTTGTGTCAATTCTCTTTTTCAAGAATGTTTTTTTTTTTTTAGGTATAGGAATTGCATTGTAATTGTTGTTATGCAAGATCCATATCTTTATTGCAATCCTCGCAGCCCCGTCTGCAGAAATAATGTGTCTAAAGCATAGACCTATTATAAACTGAACTGTAATTTTCAAGTGATTACTTACCAGTGGGTCATGGAATCAAAAACTGTATAAATAGGGTGAAATGCTAGTGTAGGGGTTGATTAAAATGGTCATTGTAATTCTACCTCTGTTGTAATTATTTTCTCATTGTCTTGGTGCAGATAGATTTCATATGGGAAATTTCAAGTGTGTTAATTAGCATATTTTACCCAAAGTGCCCGAGACTATTCGCTGTTAATTTTTTATTTTTTTTGAAGATATTCAAAATACTTGAGCCAGATGATTAGATATGCATACCTCCATTTGTGGACCGCAGTCTTTTAAGTGCACGTTAGCTGCAAGACAACATGTATGGATTTTGATTGAGGAGACTGCGTAGAATTTTTTTAAATTCAGAGTAATTTTTTTTGAAGTCATTTTAACACTTTTAGTGTACTCGTAAGAAATATAAATAGTTTTTGATTTGTTACTTTTGAGGACACATTTCAGAAGCTGAAAGTTACACTGTTACTAGCACAGGTTTTGGAGTAAGGGTCAGAGGTTTGTTTTTCCACATGTCTATAACATGTCATGGGGTTAAGAAGCAACACTGTTGTATAGAAACACACAAAAGGCCCTAAAAGAAACATACGTGTCAACCAAATCCATTACATTTTAGACTTTGTAGAAAACAATCCAACTGTGTTTTATCTATGTATATATTTTAATGCAAAGAACTGATTTGTAACACTTGCACACTCGCGTGATTGCTAGGAAAACTTTAGGATTAGTATGTTGCCCAAGGATGCCATTGACTTTCTGATTGGTAGACGACCCACTCTGTCTCTTGAGCCAATCTTTGCACTCTTACGCAATAACCTGAAAGTACTTTTATGCTATAACACAATAGTACAACGATTTTTAGGTCACTTCAGCAGATTAGTGGTTCACAAAGTGGGCTTTGGGGATCTGCAGGGTTCTGGAAGAAAATTTGCAAGAAAATATATCCTGCAGTATTAACAATATTGCATAATATCCACACCCTAAGAAAGTTTATACCTATTTAATAAGCATAATGTGAACATTACTCCCACCCTCGTTGGTTTTGGGTTAATACTGATATGACTGTAAACTCTTTGAGAACCCTTGAGATAGAGCTGGGCGATATGAGATTTTTTCATATCACGATATGTTTTTTTCATTTCAGTCGATAACGATATCTATCACGATATAAGCCAAATAACTATATTTGTAAGATTTAAATGTGCCGTTGCTCACAAGTAAAATGTGAAATAATCAGCAGCTTGTTTTGATTTAAATATTTATTTCTCATAATAAGTTCAACAGGGTAGATGTACTTAAGGAACATGAGACTTTTTCAGATAAATAAAGGCAAATATTGCAAACTACACAAAAGGCAGCCGCTAAAGCGTTTAAGTTTCAAAATAGAACAAATGAAACAGACTAAATTGTCAATTCCACTTAGAAACAAAATATTAATTCTAAAAATAAATCTTAGTTTGTTTTACAGAAGAACAGACAAAACTGACTAACTTTTGTCAATATCAAATAAACTGAGAACTAAAAGGAAATTCTCAATCTCTCCTTGTTGTATAGCTTAGCTTTTCAAACAGTTTTAACAGTTACTTTAGTCTGACAAAAGCCGAATGACGAATTAGCGCTTCCAGTCAGAGACTGAGGCTACGTCCACACGTACACGGGTATTTTTGAAAACGGAGATTTTCCGTTTTCGTTTTAAATAATAATCCCGTCCACACATAAAGGCAGAAATGAAGGAAAACGCTGCTATGAACATGCCAAAGCAGCAGGTGGCGCTAGATTCCTAACCGTGCAGAAATGTTGGCCAATCAGAAGTCTAGAAGCCTCGGTGGGAAAAAGTAAACAAAGCTGCGGCATAGAAGCAGAACCGAGTCGTATGTGTGGACGGACAGTAACTGTGTGTATATGTAAGCATTTAAACACTGCAGAGAGTAGAATTAACAGTATTGTAGAAATTCATTTCACCGAAACAATAACGTGGCGCACAGTGTGACGCATGCACCAGTTTATTGTATTTCCAGACTTGTTTTCGGCACAATTTACAGTGCACGCTACTCTGTTTTTTTGTCAGACTTGAAATAGCCGAAATACCTTCACACTACGGAACTTCTATGGCTCTTCCGTTCGACAATCTCTCCGGCATTGGAACCATCATCTGTTTTCTCTTCGGTCACGCTCGGTTGATTTTTCTAGTCGGCACACTCATTTCCTCCATTACGCGCTGGCTCCATTACCCGCTGGCTGCTTCCCAAACAAACACACGTGCGGCTTGGCACTTGTGCTGTACGTAACAAGTCACGCGACGTGACGCTGCGGCTGTGATTGGTTCGGCTCTGCGCTACTTAATTTGGCTGACCTTTTTTTTTTTTTTTTTTTTTTTTTTTTAAGAGGACAAGAGCGGCGAGGTCTATCGCGATAGCTTAATTTCTCTATCGAGTAAAAGTTATATCGCGATACATATCGTTATCGTTCTATCGCCCAGCTCTACCTTGAGAGCGATGTCTAAACGGTGGCAAATATTTAACGATCACCACAATAATGTCTAAAAATCTATAAATATGCTCAAAGCTTAGACTGACATTAATCTCCATCTTCTGAACAGATGCTTTACAAACACTAAGAAATGTGTGCACCTTTTCCTGTGTGACCCTCAAACTCACTAACTAAACCTGCTCTTAGTCATCGAAACTTTGAGAAAGTTTTAGTATAAAGGATTTCAAACGTAACTACTGAAAAAGAAATTCATTGTGCTACAACTGCATAGGAGCTCTGTTCTTTGGTAGTGCTGTAACACAGGAAATAAACCTGGCTTTCTGTGTTTTGTCTACCTTATTGTTTTGTTTTTTTTTTACCCGTTTAGCACAGATATGGCAAGGTAGCTGGACTGTTTGGACCATGTTTACCAGCTCCTTAACCAGTGCCACACATGACAGCATGAATGCATTTCAGAAGCTCCTCACACACACACACAGGGGGAGAGAAAAAAATCAGATAGCACAGGGGGGATTACTTGGCCTCTAACAGGGTTTTGGCTCCAACATTAAGGTTAAAACCCTTTTCTATTACTGAGATCTCTGCTGATGTTGCCCTTGCTAGCCCTGAACCCCTCGAGCTTCCAACTCCTTGCCCCGTTCGTGTTTGCAGGTTCAGTGCCTTTCTACGAGGTCATTGTGTCAGGCCCCCCTGATCAGTGGAGGGTGACCGGGGACCCGGCGGCTGGCTCCCGTCCAGAAGCACAGACAACCACAGCTGACACAACCCCCTTCACCCCACACTTCTCTTTCAGGCTAGAGCTAAAATCGATACAGGCGTCTCTGTGTTTTAAAAGCCACTCAGAGGCAGTCGATCACCTCTGTCCCAAAGGCTGATCTCTCAGCTTAAGGCCTTGATTGGCATCCAGACGATGCGAGGCGGTGACCCACAGCTGTCCCATTAGCAGAGGGTTAATGCTGAGATTGATACTGAGCAAATAAAGGAACTAGGTGTGGGGGCATTTTGATAGACTGCCTCTCCCCTTTCTGACCCAGAGTCAGACTTCAGCTGGATTTTGGCTTTTAGGGAGTGGCAGATCCTCATCTCTGACTTCAATATTAGTGTTCGTGGATCTTCCACAAAATTTATTTGGCTCATGCAGTTGTTGCCTGTGTGTCTGCTTCATCTTTGCATGTGTGCATGCCTTCATGTGCCCGAGTGTGAGGGTGCGCATGTGCATGTCTGCGCGCCCGCCGTTGAATTTCAAACAAGCAAAGCTTCCTGTGGAACTTCTGCTGCAGTGAGGAGATTTTGAAAGGCGGTGGAATATTTGAGTCATCGATGTAACTGAAACTGAAAATAACCCCCATTCTCCTCCTTCCCTCCCTTTTCTCCCCCCCTTTTCCCGTTCCTTCCTCACTGTTGCGCCGTTTTTTTGTTTTTTCTTTTTGTTTTGAGTCGTCGACGAGGAGAGGGTGGAGCACTTTTTTTTTTTTTTTTTTTTTTTTTTTGTCTTGGGGAGTATGAAGCCTGGCAGCTCCCTCAGGCCTGCTCTGAGTCACGTCATAATTGATCTTTCTAGAAATTGTGGTAGCTAGCCGTGTAAAGTCTAAATCCGTGCAAGATGTGCAGCTTTTTAAAGATACTGCAGTCGTGCATTTGGCTGTCTTTATAAACTCTTTCCCTCCTCGTGGATGGTAAGAAACAGATGAAGGGGAATGGAAGGCATTTGGCAAAGCTTAATGCAGGAACAGCTTCGTATAAAAGTCATCTCAGAAATGAGGAGAAGTGGAGAACAGTGCAACGTTTAGTGTCTCTCACAGCAGGCTAGTTGCAAGGCTTTGAACGCTCCTCGCTCTTCGCTGTATTAGTAATACTCAAATTAGCACCGTGCCAAATTCCACACAACAGTGGAGACCTGGGGCCTGTGTGGCTGGAGCTTTGGTGGCTGAATGCGTGTGTGACTTTCCCTTCAGCATGATTCATCGCACAGAAAGTGGCATCTCATTGGGAGTTTTAGTGATGGCGGTCAACGTATTAATCTGGGAAAATGTTCCATTTTGAAATCAAAGAAGAATTGGTGACCCGGACCCCGCCCCACCCTTCCTCGATCACCACCTCCTTCCCTTTAGAAATGCGAACACTTGCACTGAGTAGATTGATGGATTCGTGTCATCGAATCAAGCTATTGTCTTTCAAGTTGTCTTCACTCCTGTAAAATGTAATTAAGCAGAACAAGGTCGAAGGTTTTTTTTTCTTTTTTTTCTTTTTTTTCTTTTTAATTCCACTTTTTCCTGGGTAGATGCAGCAGCGGTGTGGGAAATGAGGAGTGGAAATATTAAACGATGTCTTCAAGTCTCACTTCAGTAGGTTGGTGGAGTCAAATTTTTGAATGACTGTCACAGAGAATTAAAAGGCGGGGGGGGGGGCGACAGTCTTTGACTGCTGAGTAGTTATCGACTGACTGTCCTGGACTATGGTAGGAAAACAGACAGAAATGTGATGTTTCCTGCTTAAATGAGATGCTATGCAATATGATTAGCCTTGACAGGTCAAGACAGTTAATAGAGTTCTGTTGCAGACTACCCTGGCATGCTTGCAACCACACACACACTCAGAGCATGTCACTTTGGCTGAGGGGGATCCAATGTCAGAGCAGGTAATTTAGCTTTCTTCAACGGTCATCATCAGCAGCTGCGAAGCCGTCATCATCACCATTTTATCTTGGATAAATACAAAACACTTTGCGCATGTGTGTGAACTGACAGGGTTAGGATTGCTGTGTGATCGCTGCCGTGAGATCGCTGCAGTCTGTTGGAACAAGTGACATTTCTGTTAGCCCGTGTCAGGCTGCCATGCACTTTGTGTAAAGACAAGAGCGCTGACTTTGCATGGCAGCCACCTCCTCACACCGCAGGACGCTAATATTCCGATCAAAAGCTCGTTCTCGGCTGCTGGTTGACTCATTTGACACTCCTGATAAATGCCTTTATATTGATACTTTTCACACTATGATTATCATCATCATGTTTTTCTTGTTTGTTTGTTTTTTTTAATTGGACACCTGAACGATGATCCCTGAGCCACTTGTGCGTGTTCCCTCCCAGCTCGTCCTTCTAGACAATAAAGGAAGTCCTTGTCCGGTAGTTTAGAAGGTCAAACTGCAAACGAGGCTTTCAGACGCCCAAGGAAAATTTCAATCAGAGCCCTTTTGTAATAACATTCATTGTACTATTTTCCTCTCTCCGTGTGTGTCCCTCTCACTCTCTCTGCAGCGTAATTCCCCTGGTTTTGCGTCTATAAATATGGACAGGGAAGATGTATAATTTCTAATGAGAAAATATATCCCTTTGGATTGAAAGGCAGGGGCTCTTCCACACGCTGCTGTTTGTTAGGAGGAGAGATGATACCTCAGGCTGTTTTGGCAGCGAGGGGGGGTGGGGGGAGTTGGAGGAGTCTGGCTAGGTCATTGCACATTTACAAATTAGCATTTCAATCATGCAGGTACATGACCAGTCGAGCAGAAAATATACATGTTTTTCTAATACAAGCCCCCAAAAATAAACAAAACACCAGCCGTGTTAGCGGAATTGCTGTGCATCCTCCCTTTTCCTTTTTTTCTAGTCTGAGGCTACAATTACAGGTGCCTTGCCCGCTTGCGTGGCCCCTTCAAGTGTTAACTCACAAACTTGTGCCATTGTGTAATAATGGCCATTAGGAGATGGATACACAATCTGTATTCATCTTGTGGTGTTTATTTGGTGGGAATGATGTGACATTTGAATAACTGTATGATCTCTATGATGGGCATTCTAATAAGCCTGGGCAAACACCTTTCGTCTCTCTCTCCTCCCTGTTTCTCTCCGTCTCGGGGGCATTAATATTAAAAAGCACTGAGCTTTAGAAATACAGCACTGGTGTGATTGTTCAATCCGCTCCCTGCCTTACCTGTGACTCATGATGTAGTTATGTGCAAATGAGAATCTCCATACTGCCCTGTTTGACCTCTGTGTTATATTTTCATGTTCTCAACTATTTTAGAATTCTTGTGTATGGAGCTTTGTTACAGCTGACATGCATACATGCATATTCCTTCCTGGTAGCTAGGGGTGTGTGTGTGTGTGTGTGTGTGTGTGTGTGTGTGTGAGGGAGAGGGAGAGAGATCTCCAGTAGCCATGCTGTCTTCTGGGTGCAATTTCTAGTTGCGTCCTGTAGGACCCATTTTCTGTGACAAAAATGGAGGTGTTTATATACTCAGTTTTACATACAGATCGACCCCCTCCCACCACCACCCACCCACCCCTAGCCTTGCACAGCTCTGGTGCAGCTCCAGCTCTCTCCAGGCACTGTGCTGCTCGGTCCCTGTGTGGCGCAGCCACTGAAGACTCGGTGACAAATGGCAATTATATTTGTGTGTTCTTCATGAATCCATCAAACACTGGCCTTTTAAAAATTCTCCCCAGATATTTGAGGCTGTCAGCTACTAGTAGCTGGGACCAAATTGGGATGCTGCTTAGACAGTCAAGAACCACTCACCCCCTAGTTTCCCCTGTGATGTGTGTGACAGCGTGTGTAGGGGAATACCATGTTTTATTCAACTACAAATGTACACTCTCAACAGTTGTTGATGTGCTAGAAATAGGGCAGTTACAAGTCCAATTTGAAGTGTGTGTGTGTGTGTGTGTGTGTGTGTGTGTGTGTGTGTGCTTGTATTTAAACTTTGTTTGGAGGGAAGAACTGGACATACAGCCTATTAAAGTGTGCATGTGGATCTCTTAGGACACCTTCGGATGCTTTGCTGCAATGTTGTAACAAATGCACAACTTGTACGTTCTTTTCAAACTTCATGGGATTTGTTTCCTGCTGTGTTAGCGGAGCGGTGTATTAGCGGTGAGCCTGTGTTGCTCTGTCAGGATTTATCAGCAGACTCAGCTTACATTTGTACCTTGGATGTGGAATCAAAGCGTGGGTTCAGAAACGTCACAACAGCATCGCATTACCTTGAAATGCTAAAAGCTGAATATTGTGTGAAAGAAGTTGAATGCACACTGGATGGTTTGCACTTCAATAGGGTTCACAGGAGTTGACTTGATAAACGATGGCTCTTTCCTCAGTCTGTTGTGTTGTATTGTGTGTTTACAGTGCACGCCAAGCTGAATGGTGTGTAGGAGGTAGTAGATAATATGCTTTAGAGTTTACTTTTGCTGTAAGTCACACGCACTGAAAGTTTCTGATTCCAGAGTAGCACAAATTCAAACGTAGTGTATTTCTGCGTTTCCTCATTATCTCTTCATTTGTCTCATGTGACTGTACAAGTCTGTCACTGCCATCTCTGACAGTACCACCATTATTATGATCAATGATTATGAATATTGCTCCATCGCGTCCATTAATCTCGGCCACCGCGTTCATCAGGATAAAAATAACGACTGCAACTGTGCAAAGACTATTCAGGAACCTGCCACTGAAGAGCACAACCCCCTCAGACTAAATGTTATATTTCTCCACAGTGTGTCAGAAACCCAAATCGCCTCTAATATACTTTTCTTTTTTTTCTTTTTTTCTTTTTTTATATGGTGGTTTCTTAACTCATTCACTGCCAATGGCTGGCAGTGAATGAGTTAATAGCTATTTATATTTTGCCAAATTGAAAGCTTTGCTTTCTCAAAAGGAAAAGGTAATTATGCCCGCCAGTGCAGTTTGTGCGTGAATGTGTGTTTATATGTGCAAGTCCATGTGGCTACTTTGCTTAAACAAGACACATGGCAAACTCCACTGGAGTTCTCTGTTCTCTGACTACATACTCAGACAGGTAGATTACTATGAATCTGCAGTGATACAGTGGGCAAACCGGGGTTTCCCCATTAATCTAGTTGTCAGCTGTCAATAAATCTTGATGTATACGAGGAGTTAATCAGTTAGGAACAAACTGAGGCCAGTGTGAATGGTAAGGCTGTGTTTCTGATTAAGTTTCTGGATGTGTTTTTAGATTAGATAGTGATTTTGGATTCATCAAATTTGAATGTTTGCAGTCTGGTTTGTGATGCTTGCAGATTAAAATAGTTGGTTAATGAGCTGCTTTGTGAAAGTCGGGGGGAAAAAAGCACCCAAAGAAAAAAGGTTGACTGCTGTGTGACTGTCACTTAAGCAGATTAAAATAACTGTGACATGATACTGTTTTCACAGATTATGAGTGATTCAACACTTCGCTTTCTTTGTTAGCGTAGCACTATCCACCCACGATAATACCAAAAAAAGGAGGGGGGTGGGCAGGCACTGGCGCGTAATAGGTGCAACGGGGACATCAGCATCACACATTAGCTAAATTAATAATTGCAATTTATGTATGGAAATGTATGTTAAAGAAATCTAACAGGTCTTATAATACACAGACAGACTCTGGTTTAAAGGAAAACATCTTGGTGGGAAGGTGAAGTCACCATCTTGGCCACCCAAGTGAGTACTGGTGTCTTGATGTGCTGCAGACCTGACTCGCTGTGTTTTCTAGCCTTCTTCCTGAAAAGATTTTTTTTTTTAAAAAGACACAGTGGAATAAAATACAGGATACATATATTAAAATGAGTGAAAAATGTAGCAAGTTACAGCTGTCAGGGGTAAAGCTGGAAAAAACAGCAACAAATATAGCCCCTGCTCCGAGCCTCCTTGTTAGGCTTCAGTCTCTTCCCCCCACATTGTCATGGGCAGGCTGCAAGGCTTTTGTCTTTTTGGAGAAGAAAATCCATCAACCTGGTCTTAAATCACTGCATAATGAATTCTATCGTGCGCTACCCAGTTGTCTAATTCAAATTGCATGGAATCCTGATCCCTCAAGTCTATATTTGTTTATCGAGGCAGCATGCAGAAGCCCGAATGAGGGGAAGGCGAAACCCAGAGTGTGTATTTAATTGCTTTGTTTTACATCCACATTCACGTCCGGCCTCTCCCAGGGTGATGTGTTGTTAAAAAGCGCAAAGCCCGATTCCCACACTCTCTCCGACTCTTGTTAACCGTAATTGCACTTGTTGGTGAGCTGACAGAAAGAAAATAGAGATGGAAAGAAATTACCAGAGTCACATTAAATTTTATGTTTGCATCCACTTTGGAAACTTGTTGATTTTATTTATTTATATATAGATATATTTTTGGACAGCTGTGTAACTGTTAAACAGCCCTGCATGTTAAACATCCTTAAGCAGTAGCTGAATAAGGCAGAATTCAAGTTTGGTTGTCAAGATGTTATATTTTCAATGTATATAAAGAAAGTATTACATTGAGGGGGGGGGGAAGAATAAGTAGGGTTCACACAGACAAACTCAAAAAAAAAAAAGAGAGAGATGAATAATTCACAAAATCTTGCTGCAAGTGCACATGCAAAGTGGCTCTGATGTGGAGCGAAGGTAATGTAGGAGTAGCTCCCAGTAGAGCTGAATGTGCAGGTGCTCTTCTCAGGGAAATGCCACCGCCTTTGCTCACTCGTATCCTTCCTCTTCTCTCTTATCAGACAGGTCGCTGTCTCCCGACTTTCTGCGGCTGTCACGCGTGCTCTTAGAAAGGCTCGTCGAGGCCATCTCGGAGCTTTCACAGGAGAGGAGATCATTACTATTGTAGACAGCAGCCATTTTGTATATGTACACTATCACAAGCTGTCTTTCTCTTTTTACTGTATTAATCTCTCTCGCACTGTCTAAACTCACCGAGGTACGGCTCCAACGACTGTCTCGTCTGCCTGCAGCGGGGGCTTTTGTGATCCTGTCACATATAAAGTTCGCCGCTCCTCTCTTTTTGATTCCAAGTTGAAATGTTTGCCGTGTGATCGATTTTTATCATGTTAGGGAATGGTGGCATGGTTTGCTGAGAGTGATTTAGCTTAGAATGGCGTGTCTCCATTACTGTAGTTGCTTTGTAAGAAGTGAAACTCGCAGGCTACGGTGACTTTATAAGCGAATAAAATATATGAAGTGCAAGGTGCTGAGATTGCAAGTTCTCTAACAGCAAAAATGAAGTTAGGTAAAAGGGAATTCAGAAGCATTAAAAAAAAACCTGGAAAACATAAGTTATTAAAGTAAACTAATACATCTCTCTTATTTTGTAGTTTTGTTTTCTTTCTTTCATCCTCTACATTCAGCTTAAAAATACACTTAAAAAGGGACACTCTGAAAACACATCATATCTCAGTGGGGAAAAAAAATCATGCCGGGTATCTGTGCCGATATGGTCTGGGTAATGTGTTGGGAATGAAAGGATGCTTATTATAATTGTAAACCCACAGAGGGCTGAATTCAAAGACACCAAAAGCAAAGTGAAAAATGATGCAGCATGCTAGTCCATGGACTGAAACATGATGTCTCAGAGGTGTTCTTTGGATTTAGGTCAGGTGAGCGTGGGGAACCAGTCAATGGTATCTATTCCTTTATCCTCCATGAACTGCCTCCATGCCCTCACCACATGAGGTGTGGCATTGTTGTGCATCAGGAGGACCTCAAGATCCACTGCACCAGTCTGACAGTGGCTCCAAGGAATCTTTCCTTATAGCTGGTGTCAGTCAGGTGCCGTTGCCTAGCCTGTAGAGGTCCGTGCCTCCGTGGATATGCCTCCCAAGATGATCACTGACCCCCACCAAACTGGTCATGCTGAAAGATGTTACAGGCACCGTAATGTTCTCCACAGCTTCTCCAGAGCCTTTCGTGTCTCGCGTATAGGTCACCAATGCCAATTCTGGTATTCTATGGCAAATGCCAGTTGGGCTCCACAGTGCTGGGCAGTGAGCACAGGACCAAGCAATGAGCTCAAGGTCCACTAAAGGACATCGAGCTGGTGATGGATTAAAAGCCTTCTACGGCCTTGTTCAGCTCTCCTAGGGTAACCACCTGTCTCCTGGAATCTTCTCCATGCTTTTGAGACTGTGCTGGGAGACACAGCAACTTTCTGGCCATGGCACGTATTGATGTGGACTACCTGTATGGTAGTAACTTCTGTATCGCCTTATTCTGCCAGCAGTGACACTGACCAAATGCAAAACTAGTGGAAAAAACCACCAGAAAAGATGAGGAGCGAAAAATGTCAGTGGCCTCCAAACCATTCCAACTTTGTGGTTGTCCCATTGCTGCCCATCGAGTGCACCTATCAGCAGCTAAAACTGATTGACAACCCCCTCTGTTCTTAATTGACCAGATCAACTGACTTGATGCTTTGCTCTGATTAAGAAATGTTCCTTCAGTCTCTAGAGAGAGTGTATATTTGCAATTTCAAGCAGTGTGTTTTTGTTTTATATTAAAAGCCTTAGCTTGCAGATGATTTTGATGAATCAAATATACTACAACTTTCATCACCTTACACTGACCATGAAGTACTTTAATTGTACTAAATCCACACACACCCAGCTCTTTACTTAAAAACAGTAGAACTAATATCTTTTCTCTTCTGACCAGCTCAACCCCAGTCTGAGTCTAAGCCAGTGCCCACGGAAACTGCTGAAGAAGACACTGCCAAGGATCAAAATGGCTTTCACCATAGCACTGCTGGCACACCCGTGCTGAGTAACGGTAACGGAATCCACCCCGGCGGATCACAGGCCACGCGGACGTGTTCCTGCGGTGCAACCATCAGCACGAACGCCACGGGCGGGTCACGTCCTGGCTCGGGGGCAGCGACTGCTACTCCAATGACAGAGCAGCCCAGAAAGCAACCATCCACGCCTGTGTCGCAGAGGATGCAGAGAAAATTGCGGTCCAGCCTGTCAGTGAACAGCGACAGCAGCCGACGCAGCAAAGGGAGTTCAACAGGGTCGCAGAAACCTCCTTTACCTGAAGGTAACGCCTCCATACTCAAGTTAGTGACACACTGCTGCACTTTTTTTAACCAATACTAACATTTCTGAAACTTTACTGCTTGTATGCTTCTTCCCCTCTTATCTTACCTTGTTATGTAGCAGGAATGGTTTAAGCTGCATGGTTCAATGAAGAACGTTATAGAGAACCCCCACCCTTAAATAAAAAAGCACACCAATCATTATACCAATTTATAAAATCACGAGTTCAGAAACAATTAAAAAGGAATTTTCTGTACTGCCCACTTCCAGGAAACTGTAAATGTCCTCTCTGACCTGGTTTAGGTTTAGACTTGTGATGGAGTATCCCCTAATCTGTAGTCTCACCATCAAACAAAATGGGTGTATTCTTCGCAGGTGCGCATGAAATAATACCTAACAAGATATTGATAATACATTCTTGCCTCCTCTCACCTTTTAATGATGGTGGTGCATGACCTCTCATATTTATCACTCCCGTCAAGCAAATGCCGTCTCATCTCGTCCCTGTGGCTTTTATTTTCTTTAACAACAAGCCAGAGAGTCCGTTTGCCATGCAGGGAAGCCGTCACTTTGTCAGGTGCAATGCTGAGGTGAGTCCAGTAATGAAGGCGGCTGCCCGGTCCTTTTCCATTGTGGAGATAGGTGTGACCGTCTAACGAGGCCGGAGAGCACGGGGTTCCCATTAAGTCATAACCAGCCTCCTCCGGGCCCCTCACGGCCCCTCACACCTCTCTGGGACCTTTTTGGCTCTCCCTACATCCCGTCAGCAGCACCATGGCCCTCATTAACAGGGCCCCATCCACCCCCACCCTCGACCCTTTCTCCAGCTACTGTACTTTGTGGACTTCCATGTGTTCTATCTTTCTGTAGCTCATAGAATATCAGTGTTTAGGCTTATTTTTGTTCAAGTAGATAGGCAATTCCTGCTTTATTCATCCAACATGGCCTTTGCAGATTAACTGTTTTTATGTGAGGATTTGCTCACCCCCCCCCCCCCCCCCCCCCCCAAAAAAAAACAAACAAACAAAAAAAAACAAACCAAGAGTCATAGTGGTCAGGTAGAGATGTAAGAGCAAAGTGGTCCTTTTCATTTGTCTGTACGTGAAATATGTGCCCAGATTGATGAAGGCACTCACGCACATGCACAGCACCGTGCAGGTAAAGGTGCGATCCATCCGCCAAGAGATATTCTAGACGCATCATGTTTTCAACATCTTAATTGGTAAAGAACAAAAGCAAGAGAGTGGGCAGGGAGTTAAAAAAACAAAAAAACAAAAACAGCTGCTCAACAAGTCTCATTATGGCTTTTGTGTTGCTTATTTGCAGGCGTGAGAGCTCTCAGAATCAATATGTTCGCTCTCAACTATTTATTTCCCCCCGGAAAAGAGCCAAGCTGTTGTGTTTGAATGTTTACACGGATTAACATAATCTGTTTGCCTGTGAAATTAGCCTCCTAAACAGCCCCCCGAACACAGGAAATAAAAGGCGTAAGCTAGCAGGAACTAGCTCTGGGGATTCTGTTGCTCTCTGTGTTTCTTGGCACGCGCCGTTGGCACCGTAGCCAATCTGTGATAACAGCTTTTGAGGAGTCATTTAGCACGCTGCTTTTGTTTAGCGAGGTGGGGTGTCTCGACTCTTGTCATCGGGTTTATGTTTCTATTTTTTTGTGAACTGTGTGTAATCGGTTAACGTCTCCAAGCCGCTTCAGCCGCTTCATTTAGAGATTTCATGCCAGGGTTGTGAGCGCATTGTTAAAAACTTCCCTAAGCTATAAACTTGAAAGTGTTTGCGTGTGTTTTTGTAAGCTGTAGTCCTCTACCTTTGACTTTTTTACCCCCCTCAGTCATGCATTAATAAACAGACCTGCTTTTACGTGCATGTGGTGGACATTGACTATCCGGCCCACATCCTCTGCCTCCTTTACCCAAGTGTGCCTTCTGTGCATTCGCGTGGCCACCAAGGCTTTGTCTGATCACTCTTTCTCTCTCTCTCCGCCTCCTGACTGCCCGGCTCTCTTGCCCTCTCGCTTGCCTCTTTGTGAGTTTGAATGTTTTGCACAGCTTGCCGCTCTGAGGCCCATCCAGCTTGTTTTGTGTCATGCCGCTCCCCTTTTTTTGATGTCAGCTTTCCAGATGTCTCATACTATTTCCTCAGAGGCGCCGGGCGCTGTTTTTTTGGCCCTGCAAACTCTGGGCTTCATCTCCGCTCACTGACATTAAACAGCAACATTGTCAGTGTATGCTGCTCTTGTCTGTCTGTTGCTTGGTTTCACTCTGTCTCTGTCTGCCTCTCTGTCTCTCTCTGTTTTTCATGGAGATGTGCCTTGCGTCCAGCTCTCTTGTGTACAGTATATGACCCCCACCACTTTTCCCTTCCTCCTTGCTGGCTTCTATAAGATACAGACTAATCGCTGGTGCTGAATTATACATCCAAGTGAATAGCTGAGCTGGCTGGCCACTGCCTAATGCCTATGTACTGTGTTTGTATCGTATTCACAGTCTGCTGTTACATTCCGAATGCTGGCATGGCTATACCCTCTGGGTCCTTCAGAGTTTGTTAGGTTGAACTTTGAAGCTGTGGCCGAGCAGTGTTTATTGCTCTCACTGGCATTTTGCAGAACTCGGATGGCAGTACACTTACAGCGCATGCCAGCATAAAAAAAAAAAAAAAGTTCTATGAAGCAAAACCACATTCTGGCCAGTAGCAGCTTACTGCATGTCCACCCCACATGTTTAATACTGAAAGATTTATTCTCATGCATCTTCCATTACTGCCAGTGTTATGGCCTCAGATAAGGATAATAAGATGCATTCGAACTTCAGGCACCCTCACATGTACAGCCGCGCTTTCTCGTTTCATGTTCCCTTCTTTATCTTGTTTGTATCGCAGTCAGCTAGCGCTTCTGGTCAGCTCCGCAGCCCTTAGCAGTGCAAAATTAGGGGGGAGAAAAAAACCCCCTCTACTTTGATTAATCAAACATGAGCATTCAGAGGCCCTCAGCTTCCAATTCCGTCCTCCACACTCTCCTCCTTTCGCTTTCCCTCTAACCCAATAAGTAACAGCCCCTTCTGACAGCTCAAGATGGGCTGATGAAAGTTATGCAAATGAGCCCTGTTTGTAATGCTATTTTTCTGCATCCATCCACATCATGTCTTTTTAACACTCCAAAGCAGGGGCGCTGCGCTGGCCTTGGTTCAGAAAGGAGACAGCTGCAAGGAGTGTCTGCCAGGTGCACTTACAGAAGGATGTTCAGTATGGTTTAGTGAGTTGGATGCAACGACCAGAGGTTTTAGTGTGGGGAAGGTTGACCAAGGATAACATATAGGCATGGCTAAACAATCATTGATCTGTGTTCAACCTCACCTGGACAGTTTTATTTTGGATTTTCTTCTTCTTTTCTTTTTTGGAAGAAAGTAATTCCAGCTCTAATTAAAAGACAAGTTTTAGTTCATTTCAGATCAGGAAACAAGACCACCTCTCCTGTATTGTATAACTTGTTGACAACATGTTCTTCAAATGTGCGGATGAGATAATCAGATAGCAACAAAACAGACAGTAATCAAGTCGGAGCTACAATGTTGTTTTTAACCTGCTGCCTTCTTTACCCAGCTTGCTCAGTCGCATCGACTGCCTCTTAGAGCTGCTCCAGGTACAAGAGCTCCTCAGATCATTTCAAGCACTTCAGAGAATTTCAGGGATTCTAACACGACTATATGCTCAAAACTAATGACAATAACTGACGGGTTTGATCAGAGATTTGAACATTCTGGGGATACTCTGACAGAGTCTTTGGTTTGAGACACTGCCAAATATTATGTTCTGTCAATAAGTTTAAATTACCTTCACTAGATCTCTTACATACAAACAAACTGTCACTGTGAACTGTACAGTGAAACATGTAACTCATTTGGCCTTTCAAAATGACACTTATGATTCTTAATGGACACATTAGTAAGTTGAAGACTGCTGAGGCTGCTGTTGAACAGCAAGCCGAAAGTTTCCACCGGCCACGTAAAGAGTTCCTGCGAGGTGGTTAAATGTTAATCAGAGGTGCTGGCATTGGAAGCATTAATTCACCTAGTTGCCAGGCAGGGACTCTTGGACTCTTGCTAATCATCTTTGTTTGATCAGCCCAGCAGTTTGCATGATAATGCCACAATTGCTTAGCAATTCTCTTAATCAAAACTGCAGAGGAAAATTGATTTCTTTGGATGTTTTCTTTTATTTCTGTTTGCCATATGCGTATTGTGTTCCACCTGTCAGCCTGCTGAGCATGCATCACTCACTTACTCTCTATACACAGTTTTCCCCACCACAGTTGGAAATATTTATGCTTTAATTTTAGTTTTTTAGTTTTTTCCTTATCTTTGTGTGTGATTTGTGACTGATTTATTTGTCACCCCTGCTTGGACCCAGACTGCTGCGTTCACTGCATCTTGGCCTGCCTTTTCTGTGAGTTCCTGACGCTTTGCAACATGGTGGTGGCCCAGGCCTCATGCGGCGCATGCACATCAGAGGTTTGCTGCTGCTGCTGCTGCACCGACGATCTGGGCGACGACTGCAACTGCCCTTGTGACATGGACTGTGGCATAATGGATGCTTGCTGCGAGTCCTCAGATTGCCTGGAAATCTGCATGGAGTGCTGCGGCATCTGCTTCCCCACATAGACAGGCCCGTGTTGGTGTGGACCAGGGCGATAAGCAAGACCCCGAATGAAAGTATTAGAAGGAAGCTGCTGCTGCTGCTGCTACTTTAGAATTCTGCAAAGGATAGAGGAGAAAGTGTGCACGGTGGTTGGCATATGTTTTCGTGAAGGTCCTATTTTTTGTGTGCCTGACTTTTCAGTATGTGCAAACTAGCCTGGTTTGTACAGCATGCTTTGAAAGATGGATTTCAACACTGGGCTTCTCCATCTAAACCATCCAGATATATGAACTCGTCAGTTAAATCTTCAGTGTATTGTAAGTATTCCATCTGTTGCTAAAAGCAGTATAGTAGAGATTCGATTGTTACATCAGGAATGCTGTCTAATTGTATCACATCTTGCCTCTTTTTAGTCATTTTGGTGACCGACATGTTGCATTTACAAAATAACATTTATTCTGTTTTCATTTTAAATACTTTGGTTTTTTTTATTATCAGAAACTTAGGTTTGCAGTCTTTACAACACTGTAAAAACTTTATGTGATGGTTCATATATTCTTCATTGCATACTGTATTTCGGCGAGACAGACTTCTATATAGACATATCTACTGTAGTACTGTAGAACAGTTGAAACTGGTGAAATGTTTAAGGTGAATCAGGACTTCCCATTATCTGCTACTTTCTGCCACTGAAGGTAAGGGTGACATTACATTTTTATTTTAAGCATTTTGTAAATGCTGGAAACGTTTATTATTTTATACAGAGGGTCGTAATTGTCTGCAATATTTTACCAGGTGTTTTAATGGTTGGGATGGATTATTTCACTAAAAAGTGTCATCTCACACCTGATTTGGCAGTGTTTGAAGCCTTGGGTTTACTGGAAATACAGTGCAGTTACTTGCATTTTTTATATCAAGAAGCTCTTAATAATCTCCAATAAGATGTACAATGCGTTTAGCTTTTATTTCTATGAGAGTCCTCCTCTAATGTTAGCTGTCAATGAATAGGCTTAGCCGGCCTTTTATTTGATGCTATTTTGCATTCATACTGTGGAAGTATGACTTGTTGAACTGCACTCTGTTCATGAGGTCTGTGATAAGAAATTAAAAATGGTGACCCTAGTTGCCACTTAAGCCGCTTTTGGGTATCAAGCCCAGAGACTGGGGGGAAAAAAATGTTATCATGAACTGTCATTTTTTTTAGAAATTGTAAACCAAAGCAGGGTAAAAGCAGTTTCCTTCTCTCTCTCTTTTTTTCTCGTCCTTAATTCTGTGTATCTCGAGATGAGTTTGTAGTGAATCACCAGCAGAGTCATTTTCTTGTCTTGGAGATCCACTTTGATGTTGTTTAAGTGGTGATGCTTAAAGCTGGCCCTCATTAGCACTGCTTACTAAATGGTAACAAAAAAATAAAAATGGTCCCTTCCTAATGGCATCAAAGATAATGTGCTGTCATGTACGGCTCGTCTTAATGGCACACTGTTATGTGTATAAAGAGGCTGGATGGGCACCTCTTCAGTAGATAATGTGCAGAAAGTAAACCTCATTTTCATGTTTATGATTAACTCAAAGCAGGAGTTTGTTACAGGCTAAGGAGTGTCAAGAAAACACTATATAGATAATGTGAAGAATTTATCTTTAAATTTTAAAAAAAAAAGTATACAGTATGTAGTCGTCGTCTTGCACAATACTGTTATGCTTTATGTTGTGCTTTTTTCCTTGATTCTTTCCATTTCCATCTGGATACATCAGCTCATTTAATTGTCTTCCAATACCTTGAATTTCAATGAAAGTTTTTTTTTTTTTTTTTTTTTAAATAAAACTTTACTTAAAATGATGATTGTTTTGATCTTCTTTTTCTAAAAAACACGACTTTTATGTGCGCCAGCTCTTTATCATATTCCAGTTGTGCAACATGTGACGAACAGGTCTGCCTTCATTTCACATGTTTGAGTCTTTTGTAAAGGCGTGTTTGGCACATTGTTCTGACTCACCACCCATTTCCTCATATTTTGCATCCAAGGAGCCAGACATTCTTGTAATTTAAAAAAAAAAAAAAAAAAAAAATAGTGGTCCTGGGCAATAGTTTTCCAGTTTTTTAGGACATTGGTTGGTTTTTCACTCCTTTCCAGTCCAGTCCTTGGACTTGACCATTTTCAGAGGTATGTTTTTTTTGTTTGTTTTTTTTAAGCCACTCAGCACTGACTTATGAATCATTCAAGCATAAAAAATAGACCAACTCAAGGGATGAATCAGTGGTGTGTCAACACTAAATGGAGAACTAGCCGAAGAGCTTGCCAAAAAACTAGCCAAGTTACCAATGTCTAACTGTTAAGCTAGTGTCACTTTTTTTTTTTTTTTTTTTTTTTTTTTTTACTATTATTAGAAATTTTACAAAGGAAAATCCCCAGCTGTCCTCAACTGACATAGTCCACAGATAAATACCACACAATGAACACCAAACCAACTCAGCTCTGGTTTCTGCTGCAGCAGGTGTCTTAAGTAACACTTGTCCTATTGACACGCACAAACTGACTTGGGGAAATCAATTTCAGCTACAATATTGTTGCTGGTGGTGACTGTGCATGTTTCAAATGTGGTTTAAAGTTTGTCCCCTGTACTGTAATGTAACTGCAGCCAAAAACTTCCTCCAGAGGACTTTATTCCACATGGCCTTGTCTTTGCCTGTATAATCACTGGAAAGCAAAAGTGTGCTTACCAAGGAGGTTAATATTTGCGTCTTTTTCTGAGTGTAGATTCAAAGCACAATGCAATGGTTACCTGTAGATCTTGTGACTGAACACTGGGGACTTCTTTTTTAGATCAGGTGACCTTTAGATTTTACTGGTGTGGCTAGTCTTGGACAAATTGTGAATCTAAAATCAGGGCCACTTGCATGATTCATTCACATAATTTCGCAATTTTGTGTTTGTTTTTAAAGCATTTACCATATCACAGACATTCACAATCTGCTTTTTCAAGGGTTTAGAGAGCTACATTTAACTTGAACAGACTGTAGCATTTTAGAAATGAATACTTTCTAAGGAGCTCCCATTTACTGAAACCCATTTTTGAAATGGTTTCAGTTTAATTCTTTGAAATTTTGATAAACGGAACAGTGGATAACTTTTTCCATGTGACCAAATATAACACATTTTAATGATTAAAATAAATAAAAACACAATGTATTTTAATCAGTTTTTGTGTTGTTAAATTGTATTGAAAATTTAATTATTAAGTGCAAAATCACAACATTAGTTGCATCAAGGTGCTTTATATTATAAGGTAAAGGATGGGTACCGGTAATGACACCGGTTCTGACATAAACGGTAGTAACCAGACCGAAAAGCAGCGCACATTTCGGTGCTTTTTTTCCTGAGCTGTGATACACTTTGGATTCTAGCCAATCATTTTACCTTTCCAAGGATAGTAATTGGGCCCAGGTATGTACGTTCTTTTAGAGCAGAGCTACAGATTAAAAATGCCCAAGGCGAAGCGGTCAAAAGTCTGGCTGTACTTCACAGTAAAAGATGCAAACTCAGCAGCCTGCAACAAGTGCTTTAAGGTGATACTGTGATACTGTCAAAGGAGGTAACACCTCGAATCTGATGAAACACCTGGCGACACTTTTTTTTTTTTTTTTTTTTAAAGCCTAGAAATGCACCGTATTTGATAGCTTGCTGCAAGACCGAGCACCGAGCGCATCTACTGCGGGTTTGGTGCCTGTTATCGGACCCGGAGTTAGCAACATCCCCCAAGAACCCGAAGAGGAGAGTCCTGGCCCCTAGCCCTGCCAGTGTAGCAGTAATGATGACGGATGATGATGATGATGGCAGCAGCAGCCGTTCTTCTCTGCGTGAGTAGCTTAATGTTGTTCGTGTGTAATTTACGTTGAGTAGGCTAACCACGTTATTACATTAATGCATGTAAGGTGAACTAGCAAACACAGTCATAGCTACATGCGGCTGTCTTCTTGTTTGATGGCAGATACTCCCTTCACCCTGGCAAAAAAGGCGAAAATGACCAAAGAAAAAGTGGAAAACAGCTAAACATGAGAGGTTTATGGACAAAGTTTGTGTTTTTCCATTGTTTAAGCACTGCTTCCAGCCAAGAGCGATACCATATGCCCTATAGCTGCAGAGAAGACTAACATTGTTAACTTTTTACAAAAAAACCGCTAAACATGAGAGGTTTTAGGACAAAGTTTGTGTTTTCCATTGATTGAGCACCGTTTGAGCACCGGCACCGTTTCAAAAGTACTGGTTTGGCACCGGTATCGGATAAAACCTAAATGATACCCATCCCTAGTAAAGACCCTAAAATAATACACAGCAATCAGAAGACTCCACATGAGCAGCCCCTTGGCGACAGTGGGAGGGAAAAAACTCCCTTTTTAACAAGAAGGAACCTCCAGCAGGAAGGGGAGGAGCAGCCGTCTGCTGTGACCGGTTGGAGGTGAGGTGAGGGGAGGGAGATGGGACAAATGCCACTAGAGACTAAAAAAGGTAAATGAAAAACAAACCGTCAGTGCATCATGGAAAAACCCCAGCAGCCTAGGCCGGTTGTATTGTAAGCAAGGGAAAATTCAGGGTCACCTGATCCAGGCCTGACTACATGCTAGTCAGATATGTTCCAACAACAATAACAACAGATTCCATTAGATAAATGTTTTAATTAGTCCAGCCAGTCATTATGCATTTTCCTTTTCCTTGTGGAATGACTAGAAGCTGAAACAACGTGTGAGTTTTGTGGTGGCCACATTGGTTACCCTCTGCCCTTTACCCTCTCTGTGTCGCACAGTCTTTCCCCTCTGGTCTTTTCTCTATTAGTGAGGGTGCCAGCCTGGGATCAGCATTACAGCGTTAACATGGAAACATGGCCAACAACACTCAGCGAGGTTGCCGGGGAGCAGGGACCTCCTGCTGACTGGAATAGCAGTTTGACCTTCAGCCAACACCACCCCCTGTTAACCCCTCAATTAACCTCCACATCAGCCCCTCTGCTGGTAGAACAGAGAGGAAGAGACTCCCCTTTCAATTCTGTCTTTAGTTCCTTTTATCATTTTCTGCCTGGATACACCCTGGCCCCAGGAAATTACCATCTTATTTCACTAATGCGTTGGGGAAAATATTGCTATCCAGAAAGTCTGTAATCACGCAGGAGTTGTACTTTTTCTTTTCTTTTTTTCCACGTTTACAGAGAGGGTGAGAGGCTGGAAATATTAAAAACTCCAGGTAGAGTGCGCAGTGACCTTTTCAGACAGTCTTCCACCTTTCTACTCCTCTAATCAATCCCCCTCTGATCGCTCGCTGTGTGCTGGATTGTAATGTCACAATTAGGACTGCTCCATTGTTTCTGTTTGCCGTCTGGGGAGAAATTCAGCACTTCTGTGATCTCAAGGTCATTTCTTTTACAGTATTAAATAAATTAGAATGAGGCTCTGGCCACCTCCTCTGTCTAGCCGTGTATTGAGCCATCCATCCATCCATCCCTTTTTTTCTGCTCAATTGGGTGGGATACTCTTTCACTCAGAAAATGAAAGTCTCCTGCCCTCGGCCATGAGAACAAATTATTGCTTTTGCTGTTTCTGTATATGATGAGGTTGGGGGGAAAAAAACAGATGGGAACATTAATGGTGTTTTTGCTTGGTTCATTTTCATATCAGAGGTAGACCTGAGAGTTGAACACTGATAAGATATTAACCATTTTATAATTTTGAATAATATGACTAATTAAACTGGATGAGAAGGGGTGTCTTTATTCGACTTGTTTTTTTCCCCCCTAGGTGGAACATCAATTATTTAAAAAAAGAAAGAAAACAGCAGAAAATGTGGATACACGTGCTTCCCCCCACCCCCATGTTCTCGTCAATATATAGGATGCATAATAGGCATCATTACATGGCAGTTACCATTCGAGGTGATTAATTTTACCATATTTATAATATTGTGTTGTGTGCCATTAAAGGTAATCATACGGATAGAATAACTGTCAGCATGTGTAATTTTTTGCATCCTCAGTACATCAGAAAAATTACCTGCATTGTCACATTGTGGCATTTTTGGTAATGGATTCTAAAATCAATACAGCTATTCATTCACGTGACGTCACATCATTACAGGAACACCCACCTGCAGGGCAAAACAAAGCTATTCCCTGCTACATGGTTAATTCAGCTTGGATTATCTAGACAAAATACTTGATAGTTGCACTAATGAGCATTGTTAGGAAACTACTTTTAGAAGTATTGGTGTATTAGAAGGTTACTGCCATTAAAAACTTATATCTCACTTGTAAAGTTTTGAAGTGCTCTTGAGCAATAATTTTTTCAGGGTTTCTGGAGGACATTGGCTGCTTTTTAAATCAGGTTTATCTGACAGTTTCCAGGGAAATGCTGTTGTGTCTCTTTAAGGAATTTAGTGCTGACCTATGGCCAGTGCTGGACTGGTAATCTCAAATGCGGGGCATTTTTCTCAGTGAGATGATGTGTTGATATACAGGTTACAGGACAGCCGCTGCGCACCGGCCCCTCAAAGCACTGACAGCAGCCCATTGGTTAATTTTTATTACCGACATCATCTGGTTTCCCGAAGATGGTGATGATGAGAGCAGTCAGCTTTCTTAAGAGCAAAAGAGCAAAAACAAAGTGTCCACTGTTTTTTGACAGCTAATACTTAGTTAAGTTTGTTCTAAACTTAACAATGTGGAAAGCATGTGGACCCAGTGAAATCATTTATGTGTACAAAGAAGAAGAACCACTCCCAGCACGGACTTGTGTACCTGCCCTGTGTCCTTTTACCCTCCTCCGCACTTGCGTCGAAGTTTGACCTCGCTGTTTATACTTGCGGCATGACATTAAAATAAAATGAGACGATCTTCAGAGGGCTGTGCAAGGAGGGAAAAAAAAAAAGAGAAGAGTTCAAGTAATGTCACTTTCAATTAATCTCCTCAGGTAGTGGCCCCATTAGCCCTCTCACACATGGGCCTGGTTTACAATGCAAATAGGGTCATTACCTGAGGACTTTAATTGACTTTGACAAGAGGCCGAAGACGCCTGTGTTCACATGCCATGTGTTATTTGTTTGCTTGGTACTTCCCGCACACAAATTTGTTTTTCGTGTGGCTGCCAACAGCAAAAGTAACAAAATAATGAAAAATATATTTTTTTAAATGCTCATTGAACTGAAAACGCTGCACACCAGTTAACTTTTCTTTACTATCAAAAACTTAAATTCAACCCTGAGAAATGACAGCGAGCAGAGTTTCAGCACTGCGATGTGAATGATTTCCAAGTGAAAGATTAGTATTCTTTGTTCCCGTCTCGTCTTGGAGCAACAATGTGTGATCGCACTCATACCTTAAATATTTAAAGACCCCCTTTTGCTAAAGCTTTCCTGTGATACACGGGCCTCTGACTGCTTCTAATCTCCTTGTTACCTGGAGGCGTCACCGTGGTGATGCAAAGATCACATGTGGCAGTGAGATCATGAGATTTGAAACAAAATAACCCCCCCCCAAAAAAAAAAAAAAAACCAGGATGGGGCACGGTGAGGTTCAAAGTTTCTGTGCCCTGAGAAGATGCGACAGCAACATCTGCCTGGGAGAACGGAAGACTCAGACAGGAAGGGATGGAGAGGAAAACAAAAACCACAATGACATCAATAATTTTTTTTCTTCCTCAATATTGCAGAAAAAAACCCCTCTCCCCTTCCTCACATCCCCTCAAGATGTTGTGGCATCTTTTAGTGTTACATGCAAAACAAAAGGGATTTTTCCTCCTTTTTCAGGCTTTGGTGTCTGTTGTGTTTGTGTGCTTGTTTTAAAGGCAGTCTGTGTTTCATGGATGCCTGAGCAGGCTTTCCGAGAGGGTAAAAAAAACTCCACTTCCACGGACCTGTAAATAAGACATCGGCTTAACACTTTCAACTTTTCTATTTTCCTTTATACCTCTCTGTCTGAAGGCACCAGACCGTGGGAGAGGCAAATTGAGAGGGACGTGCGGATCGGGGATGGCTGTTTATTTGCTTGTACACACTTCTTGAGCTATAAATTAGATGTCACCATTGTTATATGTCATTTGCCGTTGCGGTTTCCCAGGCAGCACTTTTGATTGTTTGTTCTTAACATCACTTAAATGAGCGAGGACTCGCGTTTGGCCTCCGGTCATCTGGATCTGGCGAGTGATTGGCAGATTGTTTGGCAGGCCTGCTTGTTCTATTATCGTTTATGAGAGCGTTTACAACCGCGCACAAAGCAGGATTTGTTTATGATAAAAGCAGGTGCCCGAGCTGGTCTTTGGCTGATTTACAGAAATCAAGATGCTTTTTTTTTTTTTTTTTATGATGTTTGGTTTTTGTGGATTTTCCAGCACTGCCTGTTGGAACAGTTCATCATAAAAACCCCAAATGACATAGAGTCCTTATTGTACATCAAACCCTTGTGTATTTTTCCACCAGAAATGCTTTAAATTGCACATATGAGAATAAAGGGAAATGTTCTCCCTGAATAAGGATGTTTATGGAGCTAATATAAGTTTCTGTCTTCTCTTAACCCGGCTCAACCAAACCACCCCACCCAGACCCCACTAGCTTAATATGCAGGAAAAACAAACATAAATCAAGGTCTTAATAACACCAGCCTTTATGGCAAATGTATAGGACTCAACTTTCTGCTTGGAGCAGCCTCTTCACATTGAGTTAACATGACTGACAGCCAAAACCTCTCAAACGTGCGTATATACACACACACACACACACACACACACACACACACACACACACACACACACGCACACACACACCGGCATTTTGGATCTGAGATGCTTTCTATAAAACAGGAGGAAAAACCAGATCAAACAAACATGTTCAGATGAGGTTTTTTTTCCTTCTTTTTGTATAATTTACTCAGGCTGTGTCAGAGCTTTTGTTTTTTCCCTTCTCTATTCCCAAAGAAGCAAACAACATTAATCATTTCTCAGATCTGTTAAACTGTTTCCCAGTGACTCTATTGTTAGTCGTGTCTCTGCAAGCCCCCCCCTCCCCAAACAAACAGCAACAATGCGGCGGGTGCTTAAACCCCAGATGTTTTGCCGCGGCATGTTTGTTTGCTTGTCGGGTGTCCTTAATTGTTTCATCTGCTACAAATAAACACATCACTTGTTGCATCTTTGTTTACACGCTGACAGTTTGTTTGTGATGATTTGTAGTGCGCACTGCACATTAAGAGAAAGGTAACCAGGCGCCGGTGCATTTTTTTTTTTTTTTTGTACACGCCGCAGGGGAAAGTTTACAGGTGTGCACTGGTAACACCTGCATGGATCCCCGTGTGGAACGTAACTTCTTATGCTGTAAATTAACATGTGCTCAATGTCAGCTTAACTGCTGCACTATATAATGAATTCCAGTACCCAGGAATGCATATCGCAGGATTTTTGTGCCCTTAACTGAATCTCTAAAGGCTTGGCACCCCACACGCACTCAGAAACAATATACAATTTACAATCACCAGACTCAGATGATCTGAACTGTGTGATGGCATGTTGTTCTCCTTGAAGCAGCCATAAGAATATCAGTACATTTTGGTCATAAAGTTATAAAAATGGTCAGCAACACTACTCAGGTAGGCTGTGGTGTTTAAACGACGTTACTAAGAAGCTCAAAGTGAGCCAAGAAGACATCGTCATACCACCATCAGCCGAAACTCTTGATACAAGGAAGGATGGATGCTTCGTGTTGATTATACCAAATTCTGACCCAACCATTTGAAAGTTGAGACTCATCAAATCAGGTGAGATTTTTCCAATCTTCCACTGTCTGATTTTGCTGAGCCCTTACAACTTGTAGCCTCAGTTTCCCGTTCTTAGCTGATAATTATGGGATCTGATGTGGCCTTCTGCTCCTGTAGCTCATCTGGTTCAAGGTTTGACTTGTGCGTTCAGAGGTGCTCTTCCGTATGGAAGCCCGTTTCCACCACTTAAAAAAAAAAGTATCCATAACTCGAAATTTCGAGTTATTAACTTAACATTTTGAGAAAAGTAAGTCAAAATTTCGAGAACATAACTCAAAATTTTGAGAAAGATAACTCGAAATTTTGAGTTATGGATACTTTTTTTTTTTAGTGGCAGAAACAGGCTTCCATACTTCTGCATACCTTTTTTGTAAGAAGTAACTGACTCACCAACATCCATGCCACATTCACACCAACCTAAATCACATTTTTTCCTCATTCTGATGCTTTGTTGTCTTCAGCAGGTTGTCGTGCTCTAATTTACTAAGTTGCTGCCATGTGTTTGGCTGATTAGATATTTAGATTGATGAACACTAACAGGTGAAACTAACAAAGTGAAAGAGGAGTGTTTTATTTATTTAATCAGATTTTCAGATGTCCCTACAGGTGTCACTATATGTGTATTCAACAGAAACTGTATATAATAGATGGAAGTGGGAAGCATAATATTGGCCACTAATTTGTGAAGTCCTGTTTAAAGCATTTTGCTCACCGCTATAAATTTTTCTTTCTATTTGATTCTTTTAGCCTGACGTGGCGATGATCTCATCAGTGATCTGACTGAGGAATGGGGGACAGTAAACTACTGAACCATGACTTTTGTCACACCTTGCTTTATGTTTTACCAAAATTAAGATCATACTGTATTCAGTAAGATGCTAAACTAGCAACTGAGGCCATTAACTCATTCCTAAAGTTTTCACTGATATGTTAAATGTGAGAAGAAGGATAATTTCCTCAGACTTCTATACGACTGACTTTTTTTCCAAAGGGAAGCCCTCCTACTGTTCAGCAGAATAAACGGAGCTTTAAGCAACATAATAAAATTCCTATAATTTCACTCATCTAAATTCGTCAGTCTGTTCCAATCCATGTTAATTCTGGAGTGGCCCTTAAGAAAACACAAGCAAATAGAAATATTCTTTCTTCTGGTGTTTCCTTAAGTTGCATTGCATTTGACTTTTCTGGGCTACTGTATATATGTCAGATAATTGCATTTAAAATGCTCCAAAATGTATCAACACCACAAACATGGTTGAGAGGCCCTCTTGAGTGACTTGACTCAGCGGAGGTGGAGTGCAGCAGACAGCTGCTGCTTACTGCCTGCATTGACATACACCTCTGAGTCATAGCTGCTTGACTGTAAGCATTTTAAAAAGGGTGTGTTTTAAATAACTGAAGCCATCAGCAACCTCACTTTTGGAGCCAGCCTCAAGTGGACATTTGAGGAACTGCAATTGGGCTTCATCTTTTCAGTTTGCTCATCTACACTGAGAAACAACTTTTTGTGTACATTGTGTTGAAACTTATTGTGCTGTGGGTTGGAGTAGTTCAGCTGGATAAAAAAAATGTAATTTTCTTTTCATGCTTAATATGTCTGGTGAGAACAAAGGAGGTTCTCAGGCTGTCCATGGGACATTGTCTTTGATACCTATTTTCTTAATTTTCATTGTCAGCTAAGCATATTTGTCATCATTACGATGTTTTGTTAGATTGTGCCTGTCTTTTGCTATGTTTCCTTTATTTCGTGTGCATGCCATACCTGAAAAACAGGAAACTATAACAGCGTGGCTCAGTTTTACAGATTAAAGTGTTCACAACGCATCTCATATGACATGTCTTAGAATGTTTTTAGTTACGTTTTCAATCTAGCGTTTGAACCCAAATCCGAATATTTCATTGGCTGTTATTAATACTGTATGTTTGCTCTTCTTTAAAACGAATAGTGATGGGGAGCCACCTAAACAAGCCAGGAGTTTTTGAACATAACTGAAAGCTGAAGTCACTCTTTGAGAAGGAGAGAGAGTGCGAGCAAGCACAGAAGAAGTGAGGAGGAGGAGGAGGCTTTGGATCGGCGATGCCACATCTCATATGTTGCCAGGTGATGAAGTGCAGATATCTGCCCTTAAAGGATATGTGCCCTGCGGACATGTTTGAGATTTATGTGTCTTTCTCCCTTTTTTTTTTTTTGTCTTCCCCACCTCATTCTTCAAAATTCAAATATGGAGCAACAAAAGGCAGTTTGAAATATTCCCAGGTCCCCCCCCCACCTCCCACCAGAAAGAATATTCAAGACGATTGAGGTTAAAAATGTATATGCAAATGCAGTCTACATTAGAGCATGCACAGGTTGTTAATAAATTAACACGTGGCAGAAATAATTCAGTTTAGCGTGATAATTCTTGGGTGCGAGCTGTCAGCTGTCGCATTGTTCCAGATAGAAAGTGACGCTGAAATGGCAACATGAGCAGTGAACTGTGATGTTTTAGTGTACCTTCAGTCTTAGCACTCTGACAGAGTAACTACCTTTTGCTCGCCTCGCTCGGCTTTTTTGTCATTTCGGAAGAACAAAAGGTTTAATTAAGGATGCTTTTCAAAGAGGGGTTGACACCAAGCAGGCACACACACATATTATCTCAGAAGGGGTTTGGGTTCAAACAGATGCATTTCTAGGGGGAGCCAAACCCATCAACTGACTTTCTGTGTTACAAACTGCATCTTTAGGCGACCTAAACTTCCTTTTTCAAGGGGAGTTTAATTCCCTTTCGCCTTGAAAAACATTAATAATCACTATTCACGTGTGGCGTGGAGAGAGTGTGAGATGCTAAGCCGCTGATTTTAGGAGGGCGTCTTGACGTTTCAGGCAGGGATGTTGTCTACCGAGTGCGCTTCCTCTCTTCTCCTCGTCCCCGAGATTTGCATAGCAGGAACCCGGGGAGCTGACACTCTGTTTATGTAGCTCAAGGTGCAGGGGATATGCGAGGTGTCAAGTGACTCACAGTCAAGTTTTTAATAAGTGCCATTTGTTCAATCTGCTGTTTAAACACTCCCGTCGCCTCTCTATATCCTTAAAGACTGTATGCCCCGCTATCTTTTAATTAAGTCTCGGGCTAATGTGCCACTTAATTGACTAATCTGAGAGATTTTGTTTTCTCTAATTTACTTGAAAAACCATTGGCAGCTAAGCTTTTTAATATTGGTCTGATGGGGGTAGATACTTAGTGGATGCCTCAGAAGTGAGTGGAGGGGTAGAAGGAATACTTGAATGGGAGAGAAACAAAGTAGCGTTAACTTCTTTTTAGTTTTTATGAGGTTTGACAGCAGGCTGATAGCTAACTAGGCCATCATGTCATTCTTTTTCAAGCATTTTTTTTTATAGGTAAAGCCTGAATTTGCATAAAGTATGTAACTGCACATAGTTGGATTAAGTTGCCTGCTTACTTGCATTTCAGTTTTGGGAGGAGCGTCTTCAGGGGCAGGTTATGAGGAGGGAAGCAGAGGCTTAATCTCAGGCGCAGCCTGGTGAAACAAAAGTCTAATTCATCAGTAAATTTTTCCAGCTATTTTGCCAAATGCTCGCAAAGGAAGGTTTCACCGGTGGCCTGCTGATTCCATTGACTCGTCCAGTATATGTGTAGACACATGGGCATTCATCCTTAAGTCGGCTGGTAGTTGATTCTTTAAAAGGGCAAAGGGTCACATTTTCAGTTCTGTTTTGATTTTCATACATTCAAATCTGATTCATGTTATTATTTCCCGTTTTAATTATGCTGCTAGTGGCCACTGAGGATAAAAAACAAACAAACTCATCTGTAAAGATAAGTGGCAAAAAGCTGCAGCCAGATATGGACAAAAACAGTCAACACAGGAGACGGCTCATGGAGGGAAGTGCAAGTGCTGAGGCCCGGTGGCCACCACAAGCAATCGCTGTGATTAAATGGAAAAGTAGTGTCAGGGCAGGGTGATAGGACACCAGAGTGAAAAGCTTGTAAACAATGAGTCACCCTGCTAGCTAGCAAAGGGGGGTGGAAGGAGGAAGGAAGGATGGGAAGGCAGCCAAAACTAGTTCAAGTGTGTGTGTGTGTGTGTTAGAGAAAGGCAGAGAGAGCCTTCAGAGCCTACTGACAATCAAGCCTCTGTTAGGAAGTCCCGGCAGACTAAGCTCTGACATTCACATATGCTTGCGCTCTTACACAAACGCTTATAATTATAGGAAAAACCATGCAAAAAACAAATAATGTCGCATGAAGTACCCCACAATAGCCACAAATGTTTCAGACACTCATCATATGCCAACGATAAAACACAGGCACATATGTACACACACACACATCGAAATCCAATAAATAATTAAATCTCCAGTGGCTGCCCTCAGAACTACAGTGATACATTAATTGGGCAAAATTAGCATGAATTAAAGCAAATAAGTGTAACATGTAATTTATTACTTATCAAGCGTAGTTTAGCAGAGGAAGGCTCCGATTTCCCCCAAGATTGCTTTAACAGCTATAATGCATTTCTTAATTTACTCTGTGGAAAATCAATTTTTTTCAGAGTTCATTAGGCACCAATATGTTACAATGCTGCTCCCTTGAGCACCAAGCTACAAAAAACATTATGCAAATTCCTGCCTGTGCATCTGTATGTAAATAGCAACCAAGTCCGTAGTCAATTCTCAGTGGGAAGCTTTGTTAGCGGGCCCTTTGTTCTAAGCCAGAGACTTGTTCATCATAGGTCAGAAATTAGGAAATGGCTTCATGTGACAGGTGAAAGCAAACCTGGACTCCTTCTCCCTGACTGTTCCTCAGATTAGATGGATCCTTCAGAATTTTGCCTTGGTTCCGCAAATCATGCTTATCTTTAACTTTTCATGGTTAATCTTTTAATCTTTGCTGGCAAAAACAAAAACAATAACAAAAAAAAAAAACCAGAGATTGGAGTGCTCACTAGTGCTTCCACGGTGTGGGGGCCATATTCAGTTTTGAAATACAAAAATTCTTCTTTAAAAAAAGGGAACTTGACATAAAACAGTGATGGAAGAATCACATGAATCCCACCAAAGCCTTTATTGATTTTTTTGTTTCCATCCATTCATGTTCTTTTCCATGCCCAAGGTATAATGCTCGATTTCTTGGTCTTTTAGGCTCCAAAACCTTCTGAAAGCAGGAGACAGCTTAAGTGCAGTCACCACCAAAATATTGTTGCCCACAAATGGGGCTCTGATCTTCCAAAATATCCAGTCATGCTGATAAAATACACAGTGTTACCCACAGTAATGATTTGATGGTTTTGGACTTTGTGGAAGGGTCACATGTGTAAACAGACATAAATTTTGAAATGTGTAATCAGAGGGAGCTGTTACAGACTTGAACATGTGTGTGTGCACGGTACCCTGCAATTTCGTAGTTATGGAGAACTGAGTAGAATTTTAAGAAGGGTTTTTTCATGCCTCATAAACAACTTAGATGTAGTTTATACCAAAGTACAGAAACACAGTTCTTAGTACAGTACTAATAAGCAAAACAAAGGCCTCAAAATAGAAGTTTTACACAGCCTGACTGTTGTCAATTTTCTTAATACTTTATAATTTTTTAGTAATAAACTTTTTCTTTGGCTATATTTCAAATAATCATTAAGTACATTGTAAAAATAGAGGGAAAGTTCACTCACATACTGAATATGCCAAAGTTTAACAGTTTAATTTTACAGTGTAATTCCGTACTTTTCCCTTTGGCAATTGCCAACATTCATTGGAATGTAAATCACGTGGATGTGTGATGTATTTACAATAGCTGGTTGTCTAGGAACAACTTTTAGCTAGCAGTACCTACCACCAGGCAACCATGATGTCAAATCATCTTACTGATTTATCAGGTTTGGTCAACATATATGTTCAGGGTGTTAACATGTTGAATATGGCAGTGTTTAATGATGCAAAGTCACAGTTCACTGCAAAAACATTACGGTAAAGAAGGCATTGTTGCAAAAGATTACAAGAGGTAGACCGTAAAATAGCATTGAAAAGCTGGTAAATCTAGCTGTGAATGTGTTCACAGTGACAGGAACATTGTTTTAGTAGAATTTGACAGCAGAAACACTCGCTGACAGTAGGTATACCTGTTTGACTATCTGCAAATGTCTGATCAGCCAGTCATATGGCAGCAAGTCAGTGCATGTAGGCGTGCAGTGGTCACCTGCTAAAGTTCAACCTGAGCATCAAAAGGGGGAAGTAATGTAATTTACCGTATTTTTCGGACCATAAGGCGCACCGGACAATAAGGTGCACTGTTGATGAACGGGTCTGTTTTCATACATAAGGCACACCGGATTATGAGGAGCATTAAGTGAAACAAAACAGTCAGATAAGTCAAACTTTACTTAACTCATTCTTCTTGCTTCCTCCACTTCCGTACCATTTATTCGTTAATGATGAATTCTCTTGCAGCTGTTCTATTCGCATGTTGCTGCAGTATATTAATGACTAACCTCGTATTGTGGATGGATTATCTCAGTTGTTCTCCTGACTGAAGTTTGGTCCATTTACAGTGTCCTGCCATGCGATCGCATTTGTCCCTAACCATCGGGAACCCTCATGTTAACTTTTATCGAGCTTCACTGTGTTTATGTTATGCTAACATAGCTGTGTCGCTAGTAATCACGTAGCACATCATTATATACCAGCTAGTCCAACTTCAGTAACCCTACAAAAGTTACTGCTGTTTAGTTTTCTGTCTTCATTTATGTTGGAAGTGATAGCAGCGTTGTACGTTTTAATTAAATTTTTTTTTTTACAAATCTTTCAATATGGTATGTCATGTTTAGGTGGAAACTAGCAAGCTAGCTTCCTGCTAACTTCTAACCCCATTAAATGTAATAAATTCTGTTTTCATGGATGTTAAACTTAATTGTTACACCCGGTAAAGCAGCAACGCTGATCATTTTATCAAAGGTAGAGAAAGGTAAAGAATTTAGACAGTTTTTAACTCTCAGTGATGCCGCAGTGTTTGTTTGACTTTGGGACCTGAAGCAGACGGAGTTTTGTACCCAGATTACTCCTTGAGGCTCCTGACTACAATAGCCGCAATGCTCCAACAATCCATCAAACGATTTTTGAGCACCGTGTACCACATTAAATAGGTTTGAGGTCAGTAAGCACAACCAGAATTCATACATAAGCGCACTGGATTATAAGGCACTCTGTCAATTTTTGAGAAACTTAAAGGATTTTAAGTGCACGTCCGAAACATACGGTAAGTGATTTTTAAATGTGTTGTGGCTGTTGGTTAGATCCAGATCGGCATATCCGTGTATTTCAGAAACATCCAGTAATCAACAGTGTTTACAGACAATGGTCCGAAAAAAGGGGAAAAAATATCCGGTGATCTGGGTGAAAAGGCCTTCTTGATGTCAGAGATCAGAGGAGAATGGCCACCATGCTTTGAGCTGAAAGGCTCAACAGGCTCACCTAAACTGGGAAATAGAAGATTCACACAAAGTTGTCTGGATCTTGATGGTAGGGTAAGAATCTAGCAGACACAACACAAAACCAGGTATGCATCCTGTCTTGCATACAAACCATAACTGATGAACAAACCAGTGATTCAAAGCAAACATCTAAAATTCCCCTTGATTCAGCTTGAGTGCTTCTTAAATTGCTGTGAACCAGTTATTATGAAACAGATTAACAACTGTGGAATATCCCTCTCCACTGTCATCTTTCCTGTTTTGCAGGAAAATGTTGCTGAAGTCTGGGAATAAATGTATTCATCCATTGTTTTTTTTCTTCCCTTTTTCCCCCTCCTGGCATTGTGTTACTAGGATACAGTAGTAGGCTACATCATGTCACTTGTTTCTCTTGGCTACAAGATATACTTCAATGTCTTGTCCGGTTTGGGCCATTTTTTTCCTCATAGTGTTATCCCCTCTGTCCATTGGGCTTGACCTTAAGTTTGAAGACTTAGTGATTTGGTTTCTTTTCATCTGATTCTGAAATACTTCTTCGTTTCTTTCTGTCTCCTCATCTGTCTATAAAGCGTACACCTTAAACAAAACACTGCTTCACCTTGCTTGAGATCTGTTCATTCCATGAAGTGATTCTCACAGAGTCCATAGGCCATGTCGACCATATGGTGGTACATATTGTGATAGGTTGTTCTACATAGTATGCATTCATGGCAGTGACTTGAACAGAAACTAATTACTACAGTCTGTGGAATTTCAATTTAGGCTAAATTTCAGATAATTGAGCTGGGTGTATAAGTGCTGTTTTAAAGGAATTCCTCGGAAAGGGTTATATCATTAGCTGTTTTTGGAGCACATTAATCATGTGATAGCAAAAACAGGATATTACAGTTATGGCTTTTCCAACAGTTGTGATTGCCTTCCTTTTATGGTTACACGCTATGTTTTTAAAACCCATGAAGAAATAAAATGTTAATTTTCCCTATATGAAAAAGTAAACTGAAGCAATCACATTGACAAGAGCCACGCCTTTTGTCTTTGCATTGGATCATTTTGTTTGTCTGCACTGTGCTTTAACACAAACAGCTGCTGTGTGCTTGTTGCGTTCTCCTGAATTAAAGTCTATTATTTACCTTCCTTTAATACAGACTCTGTGCTGTAATTAGGTGTCACCTCACCGCACGCTAGGGATGTGGTATCTAAGCAACCCATGACACAAACACACAGTAAATACTGTACTTGTAATTCTTGTGTTTTCTCTCAGGCTGTTTTCTCAGGTCATACACTTTAATGGCAAGTAAATGTGAAAGCAAAACACGCACCCGAGGATTTTTGCCAGAATATTTTCAGAAACTTGACTCAAAGCAAAACTCTGTCAGTCAGCAAATATTAGTTTTACAAAATGTGTCAGTTCCTTTTTAACCTCATCATTTACCCTTCTCTTGTTTCATTATGTGCACAGAAAACCAATGATGGCGAAATAAGATTTAAATTGGTTCAAGCTGTTGGTTTCACTGGGCTGTTTTGTGCTGCCTGTGTAACAAATATAAGTTATTGAATGACTTCGTCTGCATGTACTACATTTTTATTATTAGGAACACACAAATAAGTCTTTACCCAGTACCTTATTTCTGGAGATCTTGGGCAATAGTTCTCCAATCTTTCTGAAGGTCTTTCAAAGTTTTTCTTTGGACATGGGCTGTTTTTTGCTCCCTTTCAGTCCAGTCTTTGTACCTGACCATTTTCAGAGGAATGTATTTGTACATATAATTTGCTTGCATGTCTTTAGTTGAATCATTGAAAAACACAAGTCGATAGGAATAAAATTTTATCCCCCCCTCCAAAAAAGATTCCCAAATCTACACTCAACAAAAATATAAACGCAACACCTTTGTTACTGCTCCCATTCCCCATGGGATGGACGTAGAGACCTAAAATTCATTCCAGATACACAATATAACCATCCCTCCCAAACAGTGGTCACAAATCAGTCCAAATGTGTGGTAGTGGGCACATCTGCTATATTGAGATAATCCATCCCACCTCACAGGTGTGCCACATCAGGATGCTGATCTGACATCATGAGTAGTGCACAGGTGTACCTCAGACTGCCCACAACAAAAGGCCACCCTGGAATGTGCAGTTTTGTCTCACAGCAAAATGCCACAGATGCCACAAGCAATGAGGGAGCGTGCAATTGGCATGCTGACAGCAGGAATGTCAACCAGATCTGTCGCCCGTGCATTGAATGTTCATTTCTCAACCATAAGCCGTCTCCACAAGCGTTTCAGAGAATATGGCAGCACATCCAACCGGCCTCACAACCGCAGACCTCGTGTAACCACACCAGCCCAGGACCTCCACATCCAGCAGGTTCACCTCCAAGATCGTCTGAGACCAGCCACCCAGACAGCTGCTGGAACAATTGGTTTGCACAACCAAACAATTTCTGCACAAACTGTCAGAAACCGTCTCAGGGACGCTCAACTGCATGCCCGTCGTCCTCATCGGGGTCTTGACCTGACTCCAGCTCGTCGCCGTAACAGACTTGTGTGGGCAAATGCTCACATTCGATGGCGTCTGGCACGTTGGAGAGGTGTACGCTTCACGGATGAATCATGGTTCACATTGTTCAGGGCAGATGGCAGCTGAGAATGTCCCAGTTCTTGCATGGCCAGCATACTCACCGGACATGTCACCCATTGAGCATGTTCGGGATGTGCTTGACCGGCGTATACGACAGCGTGTACCAGTTCCCACGAATATCCAACAACCTCGCACAGCCATTGAAGTGGAGTGGACCAACATTCCACAGGCCACAATTGACAATCTGATAGACTCCATGCGACGATGTGTTGCACTGCATGAGGCAAATGGTGGTCACACCAGATACTGACCGGTTCTGGGTCCCCAGACCCCCAATAGCGCAAACAACTGCACATTCCAGGGTGGCCTTTTGTTGTGGGCAGTCTGAGGTACACCTGTGCACTACTCATGATGTCAGATCAGCATCCTGATGTGGCACACCTGTGAGGTGGGATGGATTATCTCAATATAGCAGATGTGCCCACTACCACACATTTGGACTGATTTGTGACCACTGTTTGGGAGGGATGGTTATATTGTGTATCTGGAATGAATTTTAGGTCTCTACATCCATCCCATGGGGAATGGGAGCAGTAACAAAGGTGTTGCGTTTATATTTTTGTTGAGTGTAGTTCTAGCCAAAAGCTTGTCATACCTTGGCATGGTGTGCAGTGTGTCCTTAAAACGTTTGAGGAAAGTAGACAGAAGCAGAAGTGACAGCTCTGAAAATTTGCTGCAAATAAGTAAGCAATCAGTAAAGTCATGTCCTTAAGAAATAGGCCAAAATCCAACAAAAGCCTGATACAGGAACTGAGAGATGCATCTGGCCCTTTAGCTGATCTACCTACAGTTCACTGAAACCTCATCAGAAGTGGTCTCAGTGAAAGGGTGTCTGTCTAGAAGCCAGTTGTAAGGAAAGGAAAGAGGGAGAAAAGGCATGTCAAATTACACAAGAACTGGACTGAAAATCAGGGGCAACAGGTCTGATGGAGTAAATTCATATTTAAACATTTTGAGGCTCTGTCATGGTTAAGGGCTGTATTTCAGTCAGTTTGGTAGGGGAGCTTGTCAAAACTGATGGAATTATAAACGCATGAAAGTCTTGTCAAATTTTAATCCACAATACAATGTTTTCTATCTGGCAACAGCTTAATTTTTCAGCATGACAATGATCCCAAACACACTGTCAGTGTAGTAAGAATAAAGTTGTTGAAGTTATTCTTCGACACCTTTATTCTTTCTGCACTAGCAATAAGAATACCACACATTTACTGAAAAATACCAAATATTGACTTTTAAGCTCCTTAGAATTGCACAAAATCTGTTTTTGCCTTATATAACATATTCCCATACATATTTTCACACATTTCAATAAATTGCTGCACTTATTTCCAATTTTCCTAGCAAAATATAAAGAAATGACGTGTTCAAGACTTTTTCACAATACTTTCCGTTAATTCCCTACAAAGGTAGACGTTGCTTCCAATCCAAATACTGTATTTAAATTGATTTTATCAGTTCAAAATGAAGAATAAAATAGTAAAATAAAATCTTCATTAAAAAATACAAATTGTAAATGTTTAATAAAATAAGCAATAATATAAACAAAAACACACAAAAAAATCAATAAAAACAGCCGCCTGAGTAAAATGAATCTAGTTAATGCCCAGAGACAGCCTAGTCTAAAATTAATTAAGTGTTGGGACATGCAGCTTAGATAACACAACTTAAAACTACAACCAACCCTCAAACGATTAAACAGGTAAAATGAAATAACCAAATTCAGCAGATAAACCGAGCAGCTAAAATTTAGCCAAACTGTGCGGCTAAAAACGGGATAAAACCATGCACCTAAAACCAATAACAACAACTAAAAAACAGAACTGGTCTATTTGCTGATGGAAAAATACTTATACATGCAAAATCTGAATATGTGTCGCAGATGCCAACAGACTTAATAAACTGATCCGTAAGGCCAGCAATGTTGTGGGGATGGAGCTGGACTCCCTCAAGGTGGTGTCGGAGAGGCGGATGCTGTCCAAGATAAAGACAATGTTGGATAACACCTCCCACCCACTCCATGACATGTTGGTCAGTCACAGGAGCTCGTTCAGTGAGAGACTGAGATTACCGAAAAGCACCACTGAACGACACAGGAAATCATTCCTGCCTGTGGCCATCTCCCTGTACAACGCATCCACTTAACACACTGTTTGCTGCTACAGCTACACATGTTTCTTTTCCAACTATTTATTTATAAGTGACTTATGTATGTATGTATGTATGTATATATATGTATATATTGTACTATTCTTAGTTAGCGTATTGTCTGTCTTGTCTTAATGTTGGTTTAAAATGGAGCACTGTAACAAAAAATAATTTCCCCCAGGGATCAATAAAGTATTCTGATTCTGATTCTGATTAATGCAGTTTCTCACATAGTAAATCCCCACAGGATGCTGTCACGGTGTTGGTGCCTTTTGCTACATCTTTAATACCATTGTCTGACAATTAATATGAACTGACGTGTGATTAAATGTATTAATGGACCATCCAAGAAGTCTGTGGACTGTTTTGTTTTTGTTTTTTGTTTTTTTGCAATAATTAGCAGTGTGTATCTGCACCCATGCAGTCTATTCACACTTGTTAGCATTTGCTGTCAATAGACCAGTCTGTTCTTGTGTACATATGCTTCCAATTCTGGCTTTGGAGGGAGAAAGGGGTAATCCATAAATCTAAAGGTGAGGCATCAAAATGGGAGCCTACACATTCATGGATGACCTCACAGTGGTTGTGTCCATCTTTCATATACAGTCTATGATTCCTTGTCTTAATTTGTTTCTCCAACTTTAATTGTGTTTACTCTTTCAACCATTGTTTCCACTGTTTTACAACCAAAGCATGAGAAACACCAAATTTTCATACAAAACTCATCAATATCTTCGTATTTCTTCCAACACTGAAAGAGACAGATATGAGTCACTCCTCTACTTTGCATCCCAAAAGGCCCTCATTTCACCGTACACAACTTCCTATGCACTGTACTGCATGTTTGTTTTTGTACAGTCTTGTGTATCATAACTCCTTGTTTGAATTAGAGTCATCTAACACGGTTCCCACTGGGAAACATCAAGTAATAAATGCCATTCCCGGCATGCTTGTTTGAGTAATTTACGCTCAAACGAATGTCGCTCCTCGTCTCCAGGTGGTCCTTTCTGCCATGTCTCTGTGTACAAGCCGACAGTGCTTTTGATGGCTCCACCTGAGAGATTTGCCCAAATGTGTCTGCTTTTTCCCCAAAGTGGTTTCCAGAGTTTCCGCTCTGGGGTTGTTTACCAGTAAATGTTTTTGTGATTCCCCAAAGCAACACGAGAGTCAGTGTTTTCTATTTCCCTTTTATTATTTTTTTCTTCCGTTTTTGTTTCAAGGAACACAGCATTTGTTATTTAGCCCCAACCCCTCCCTTTACTCTCACAAAAATGGCTGGATAGGCTGTCAGTAAACAAAGTCTAGCTCCCATTAACCTCTGATTCCCTCTGAGAATCCACAAACAAGTCGAGTGCCAAACGACCTCAAACAAACTGTACATGCGCACGCACATCCATGCACGCACACAGACACACATTTTCTTCATGTCCTGAAGAATAATATGGAAATATTCGTCCTTCTCCCTTCCCATGCTTAGCCCCGGTGCTCTTGCCGTCTGTTTTGCCTAATTGCTTTAACACTAGCCCGGCATGCTAATTGCACTGGGCCCCCTGTCACCACATCATTTACATGGCCTGCTTGATTTGAAATTTAATCTGCTTGAAGGGTTTGTGTTTCATGCTCACTTTAAATCCTAATACTCTGTGGGATCTAAAGCAGTTTTCATTATTGAGACTGTAAAATAAAAGGTTGTGTATTTGTTTGCACCAAGATGATTTTTTTATTATTTTTTTTAAATCAGAAACTTTTAATATCTGGTCACAACTTGGACTTTCTGATTTTCAGGTAGTTTCGGTTGTAAAACTTGTTCTGTTACAAAATAAAACTTTGTTATGCCACTTTAGTTTTACTTGGTGATGAAATCAAAGAGGAAAATTGATGAGACGATGGGCAGCGCCGTGTCTGGATGCTGGGCAGAGGAAACTTGTGGATGAGATGGGAGCGCATGGTGTGTTGGCTGGCCATTTTTTTTTTTATACTGCAGATGGCCTTTTTGATGTGGAGCTGAAAGAGAGTTAGACAGAAAGAAACAGAGAGGATTTATACAGTGTAGTGAGCTCACATAGTGCAATTCAATCAAAGGCCAAAAGCTATTTCAATTTCTTAGAGGTTAGGCCCATCCCATTTCTGTGCTAGCACAGTGTTTCCTCCACTCGTCTTCCAGCCAGCCATAGCTTTTGTGTTGGAGCTGGACTGTACAAGGACACCTTTTCAGTGCCTCTCAGTTTTATCTTTGTCTACAGAATCAAGGCACAATGAAGCCACTTTTGTTGTTAGCTACCGTGCAGCTTCAGGTTACAGCTTCTTGAAAATAGAGTCCAGTCAATATACATAATGTGATCAAAAAGTTAAAGCTTGCTTCTCTGGGTTAGCTCAGGAACTAAGAAGGCAGCACCCTGGGTTCAACCATGAGACCCTTCCTGTCCATCTTTCCTGTCCCCTCTTCACTGATAATGATCAAATAAAAAAATAATATAACAATCACTACAGTGTCTTGCTATTTGTTATTGTAATCAATAGAGACATCAATTCTGGATTGAAAGTTTTCTCTCACTTTAAGGTTTAAGGTCTAAGGTCACTCCTCATCTTCTCTGATGTTTTTTTTCACTAGTTTTCCATTTGGGTCAGTGTCACATGAGGTGATACCTAGACCCTACAGAGGTTGCACATGTAGTCCAACGTCTCCAGGATGTCTCCAGGAGGGCCCATGAGTATGTCTTTGCCAGAAGATTTGCTGTGTCTCCCAGCACAGTCTCAAGAGCATGGAGGAGACTCCAGGAGACAGGCGGCTACCCTAGGAGAGCTGAACAGGGCAGTAGAAGGCCCTTAACTCATCAACAGGACCAGAATTTGCTCCTTTGTACAAGGAGGAGCAGGATGAACACTGCCAGAGCTACAAAATGACCTCCAGTAGATCACTGGTGTAAATGTCTCTGACCAAACAATCAGAAACGGACTTCATGAGGATGGCCTTAGCGCCCTGTGTGTCCGATGTCCTCTAGTGGGCTCTGTCATCACTGGCTGGCACAGTGGAAATCAATTGCCATTGTAACATTCTCAGGCAGTACCGCTGCAGCTTTTAGCTCAGCTGTAGTCAACCCTGTACCTGCACCTCTGATGCACACTGGAGGTCTTCCAATGTGTCAATTGTCTATTTACTTTATTTTGGAAAAATGGATGGTGGGTGAAAATTGTGTTGGCATGGCATTGTGTGCTGGCTTATTATTACACACAGGCCCACACAGTTCACTTTGTTGTCCCCCTGATATTGGCAGTCTCACATGACATAACATTGACACCACTCAAACTAAAAGTCACAGAGCGCTGCTCTGCTGTACCTCAAAATTCAGCAGTCATCGCCAGCCAGTGGCCTGTAGGGTGTGTCGAGGCAGCTGACCAGAGGTGCACGAGAAGATGTGCGCATCTTGAATGTGGCCACTTGTGTTTGCATTCTTATCATTCATATCTCTTAAGCAGATAAAGTTACTACAAGTTACAACAAGCGAGCTCTGCCTGCTTCTCTAAATATTCAAGAATACGCACCTTTCCACAGGCATTATTAGCCTGACTCGGAGAGCTTTTATAGGGGTAATTTTCAGAGATCTGGCCCGTGCTTCCAACTGTCACCTCTTTTTTTTTTTTAAGGTGAACGTGACCATGTTGACCTCTTTGAGAACTTTTGAACTCTCAAGAAGACTTAACAAAAGCAGAAAGTTCAGTATAATCCTAATTACCCTCTGCGAGGAAAGCAGGCTACTGAACATTCATACAAAAACACTTTGGGGCTCGCAGGGAGGGTTATTTATGTGAAGTCGGAACTGGATTGTGGTATTGTGCTCGTTTTTTTTTTCTTTTTTTCTTTTTGAGAAATTAAAGTTTTTTTTCCTTCTTATTTTTTTCTTCTCTCCATACAAGTTCAACCAAACAGAGAGAATACAGTCAATATTAAGTCAATTATAAATATTTATAATCTACACATTTTAAAAATCCTGTCAATCACAAAGATGTGGGGGATAAGCTCACAGCAGCTGGTTGGTCCGGATGTGATTTGCATGCCACAGAAAGCCTCAGCTTGCTATCCCCGTTTTGTTTTTGACTTTGCATGCCTGCTTGTTCTCAGTGCAGATTAAATATAGAAGTTTTGTTCTCGTTGAGGATAGATGTTTTTTTTTTTCTCTCCCTCTTTTCTCTTCACTCACACACGCATGCTGGCACACACAAAACACAGAGGCAGTATTGACGCGTGATGCTGATGGCGATTCATTATTGAAAAGGAAATCGTCTCAATATGACTGGAGTTTGTTATGGGAAGCTTTGTTCTCGTCATCTATATTGCAGGGCATCTTTGTCAGTCAGCACTGTGAGATCTTCTCTCTGTGTTTGTGTGCGTAGCAGAGAAAAAGCTTTCCATCCTCTGTAGTGTTTGTCAGTGTTACTGTCCTAATAACTAACTGCCTTTTTTTTTTTTTTCAAGTCGATAAAAAACTTAGATACAGTACTATTCAGTTTAGCCTAGCAGTTGGTCTCTGACATGGTTTCTGAATAAAGCAACGCTGGGTCTCATTCGCCACTGGAGCTGGAGGTTTTTTTCTGCTCTTCTGCTATGATCTTATTTTTCTTCCCTTTATTCCCAGGAATAATTAGACTGGCTGGCCATGGTTATTTCTGTGATCTAATGCATCCGGCCATAGAAACTTGCAATAACTGGCAGTCAGCCAGTGTGAATTTTCTGATCACGTTGTGTGGATATCTATTTGACCACAGGCTGATATTGCAAATAAAATCATCATGTCCCTGCTGTTGATGTATACAAACTGTAAAAAACAGAAAATTACATTTAATTTACATGTCTGCCAAATTAGGATCCTAGAAAGAAAAAAAATTACATAGAGAAAGGGCTGCATGCTGTATAAACTAGTTTGGTTTAATTGTGTGATTTTGGTGTACTTTATAATGCATTTACAGTCACTGAAAGCTAAATACAATGTAGTGAATGGAAAATGGCCTTTTCACACTAAATACTGAGTTTCTATGAGCCCACTATACTCTTTACAAGATCCCAGGATAACTCCTCTAGTCTTCCATGGAGACAAAAAAAGCCCATCTTCATTCTAATATATTAATAACATGCCCAGATTCATGGATTTTCTTTCACTCTGTGACATTTTTACCTAAGGCCTCAGTCACATAAACTTAGTGGGCGTACATGAACGGTCGACCAGTTTTAATGAAAGCTTTGCAGGTATAACAAACAAGAATATTGATCTTGTGAGCTTCACTTAGTCACGAGGTCCCAAATAAAATTCTTACAGATTTAATTCACACAAACTGTGTTTTTAACTGGCACTTTCTCATTCCAGTTCAGTAGGTAGGCTTTATAGTTCCACAGGTTCAACTCTCAGGTAAGTTTCTTTTGGATTCCAAGGCTGTTACTCACAGTTCAGCCCTCTGTGTTTTCATATTTTTAAACACAGGTTTTTTATACTGATTTGACTTATGGACCAGTTGACTCTGCTCACAGGTTTTCTATTCTGAGTCAAGAATGGCAGTAAGCACACCAAAAGAAGGTATCTACGATTAAGAGGATAGGTAAGTAGACGATAGGTGATCTGAAATAAAATCTAAGTAAAACCGTGGTAACAGAAGTGGCCTGAGTGACACTGATTCAGTAGTACAACGATTTGGCAAAGAATGACGAGGAGAGGTACAGAAGAGAGTAATGGAGGGCAAATGTGCCAAATGAATGCCAGGTGGCCACGCCCACTTCTTGACGGAGGTAAGCAGGATTAGCCGACAGACATAGAGTGGCAGCAATGAAAATGAAGCCAATGAAGAGAGCTGCAGTACCTCTATGGCTGCTTGAAGCTGGTCCAAAAGTGAGTCTATTCCAGGTTTAGCTGCGAATATAACATGTCTACAGCTTTTTTGATCTCTGATCTCTGTCACTAATTAATGACACAGGTCACTGTAGCCACTCACTGGCTGCTAGGCCTCATTGCTGCAAATTTTACCAATTGGTTGCGGTTTTGATACCTTTTTGGAGCATTTTTAGCAGCTTTTTTTGAACTTTTTATAGTGTTTTGTGTTACAGCCCATCCAGAATGTCTGTGCCTCAGTTTTGGGTGAGGGTTTAACATTGTTCTAGCCTGTTACATGATACTAATTAGCAGGTATTTGTGCCTTTGGATTGCACCTGTGGAGATAACCAAGCTCACTAGTTTTAGATGATGACTTAAGACTTCACACTCTGGTAAATATGGTCACTTACGGCTCTAGACAAAATGATGTAAGCGAAAAAGCTAACGTTTGCCATCTCCATCTTTTATATATAGTCTTAATGTTGTATGGAAAATAACACACATCTGCATAATTTTAGTTTACACAAATGTAATGTTTGGACATCGTGGCACTTTAAGATGCATGTTCAGGTGTGCCAAATTACTGAAGTGTTATTAAAAGGGAAATTTCACCTACTTATTTTTGCACCAGTTTATATATTAACATGCTGCAGACTGCTCTCTACCTAGTGCGTGTAATATGAGGCCTCAAACAATACAAATAACAGGAGCACCTAAGGTCTAAGATCTGACTCATATTGTAGAAACACCATTTAAATACATGTTTCAAATACTGTATACTGTTACTCAGTGATACAACCTCCGGTACGTGTAATCACATATGTACAGATCATCACACTAACAGTTTGAGCGGTATCTAGCCTTGTGTATAGGTAGGCATATATTTTAGTCACAGCAGATACAAATGCGAATGCAGTGGGTGTTGACTGTTTGACTCTTTTGACACTCGATATGTGCAGTACTGTGTGTGGCAGCCATATTTATTTTAGTATGCACACTTCGAATGGCTACGGCTGCAAGTTTAACAGTGTATGATGATGGAGTAGTGGCATTCTAATGCATATGACAGTACATTAATTGAGTCCTTGGAATTAGCATACCAGTGACATATGCGGCAGAAGTGCCTAGACAAGGCTCACTGGACATGTCTGGCTCTGTTGCAACATTTTATAGCCCGCATTTGAATGCAGTTCCCACTTAAAATGCTCAGAAAATATTGCATCATCTTCATGTCAAAGAAAAACACAGTCTGAAAACTTAACAAGCATCACATAATTTTATGTAATTTGTCAAACAATCTCCCAAAGTCACATTTATGCTCTCATCAGCAAGCTTGTGATTGTCACTTTAGCTTAGCATCCACTTGATTTCATAATTTATGCAGAAGGGATGTGACTCTGCGTCGGTGTGTTACATGTGAGTGCAGATGTGTGTGTGTGTGTGTGTGTGTATACACTTCTGTGGGTGGGTGAACTGGCAAAGTGTCCCCTCATAAGAGTGCTTGTTGTGTGGCATTCTCTCTTGATTTCATGCTTTGCTGATGGAAAATTAGGCCCTTGCGTATCTCTGCATGAAAAGGAGGTGTAGGAGGAGGAGGAGTACTGATGGTTGCTTTTATCGCCTCAGGACACTCTCCCCGACAACAAGAAAAATAGAGCGATGAGGAGGGAGGGAGGCTGTGTCATTGGCTGCTAATGCACTCCTAAACAAGACGATGAGACACATGGAATCCCCAACGCGACACCAAGGAGCTTCTAAAAAGAAAAAACTCATATCTTTCACACTCACTCTTCCCCCATCTTTTTCCCCTCTTCCTATTGTTTAAAAGTTATGAGTCTGGCCTTCTGAAATATTTTTAATGTACTCTGCCTTTTTGTTGTGGTTGTCAATTGTATGTAGAAGTGTCGTAGCGTTCATTTGCATTTTTTTCTCTTGTTTTATTTTCTCTTATTTTTTTTTGCCTGTCTGTTGCCCAACGAAGCTCTGAGGATAAAGTGCTTAAAGGACTGCAGGCACTTCACTTGAGTTGTTTGGTTGTTCAAAGATACGCCACAGTACACCGCTAGTTGAAATGCAGCTCAGCCCACTGTCAGACGTGTGAGGAGCATTTTAAGGCAAACTGAAGAAAAAAAAAAAGAAGAAGCTCTAATCCTGCTATGTTACGTAAGTGGAATAAGAGCTTCATATATTGTAGAGTGCTTGTGTTCCTTGTGTCACAAAGATCAAACATGGCGCAAATGACTGTAAAGCTTCTCTTTGATATTCAAAGCAAAAATCAAAAAAAGTAAAAAGTTTTGAGGCGCATTCTCTATCGATATTTGGCTCAACTGTTTTTTCACAAAGAAAAACAATAATAGTTTGACTGGGTGATGCAGTCCGGTTCAGTTTGTTTGTGTTATTATAGCACTCAACTGGATTTTTATTTGTGAAATTTTCTGAAAATTGTTGCCTCAGAAAAACCAAAAGCAAGGTTTGCGTGCGGATTCAACATCTCTTTGGAGCATGGCATTAATTGGGGGCAGGCCACAAAGTCAAGCTCAGCAGCAGTCCCAGCAGATCAGCCATTCTCAGTGCCAGCCCACATCAGTGGATGGCTTAGCCGATAACTCCCTCTATGCATCCAGTTGGCAGATCTCACATAAGGAGCACTGTTTAGCTGTTTTAGTCTGCCCTCAGCTGCTGTGCAGCTGCAGGCCACTTTGCAACCCAGAAAGGGATCTAACTGTTGTTCTTTTGGCTACTTTAGTGACGCTTGCTGATTTTATTTTATTTTATTATATAAAAAGACCACAATAAAAACTCATTTTTATACTTACTTCCCTTTAGTGTTTGAGCAGGGCTTCTGTGTCATCTGACACCAACTTCCTCATGACTGTTGCTGTCACAGAAGAATTTCTTACACGTGGATTTAATTCTCTTCAGTGTATGATTATGTGTTTTTATGTGTGCACTCGAATTATATCACTTATGTTATGGGCACACTTTACAAAGTCACAGTGAAATAAAGAAGGTTTGGGTTAGTTTTAGGTAAACAGTGTTTTTGGTTAGGCTAGTATTCAGAAATATTCATTTTCTCTGTCATTTAAAAACCTTTTTGTGTGTGTGTGCACTGATGTGCATGTGTTTAAGAAACAGGGAAGCTTTACCAGTCTGTTGCCCTTCAACCGGGCCTCTGCTATTATATAACAATGAGGGTTTTTCCGAACATGCGATCCAGCCTGAACAAACTATATGAATCCTTTGCTGTGGTATTTAATTGTTTTGGGATCCCACTGGCCTTCTGTGCTTTTGCTATGAGCTGTACTTTGGATACAATATCAGCGTGTCCCACAGGTCATTATCTCTATTGAACTCCGCAGGAAGGTTATTGATGACTTATTGATTTTTTAATGATTTCTTCTTCTTTTTTTTTTTTTAAAATCCAGAAATCCTTCACTAGTATGCTGTAACAGGGGCAGCTAATTCTGTCTGCTGTGGCTTATTCATGTGCTTTCAGTGTGCTTTTGGATGTTTTTAAGTCACAGCTGTTAGGAAACCACTACAAGACCTTTCTTAAGGTTCAAGTCAAAACGGTGGAGCTTTAGAAAGATTCCTGTGAGGTTCTGCATTCCCAAGTTCTTCCCTGCTGAAAGGAAAAACTTGTTTACTCATGTAAACAAGCGAAAACACAGGGAGGAAAAAGCAGAGTGTAAAAGGGAGCAAAACTGACCGTAACACCTGGGGCCACTCAGCACAGTGACGCACACACGAGAAGACTGTGGGGCCTGGCAAAGAGCAGCCACATCTGGACCAGTTTGCCATCAGGGAGGGGCTGACTGCTTTTATTGGACTGCGCTTGACTTGATGTGGTGTGCGACTTTGGGTTGGGAAGACGAGCTGGACACACGGGCAAGGCTGACGAAAGCAGCTATTCTCTGCTTCTCAGCCTGCAAGGAGAGAAAAAAAAAAGAATACAAGAAACGTCAGAAGGAAAATGTGGAGCAAGAGAAAGATGATATAGATAGATAGATGAGGAATTTATCAATAGGTCTGCACCTCTTTTTTCCCCCATCTCACTCCTCAATTCTATAATTGAAGTTAGAGCAAGTTTAGGATCCTAGATTAGCAATCTCAAGTGTTCGGTCGAGCCCTGAGCTTTCCCATCTGCAGCAATCACTGACACTCTAATATTCTATTTCCACAAAGTAATCACTGAGGAAGTTAGGGGAATCTAACTCATTCCAACTGAACTGAGTCCACAGATAAATCAATATTCACAGACAGAGTCTAATATTTGGTGTGGGATAAGACTGTTTTGTATGATCGCATAATCAAATCGTGCAGAAAAGGACCTTTTGAGATGGAGGGAAAAGACATTTGAACCTCAAAGGCACAGTCCACCACTGTGAGCCAAAACTTAATTACAATGACCTTACAACAGGGCAATAGCCTAAAGCTATGCATTCAGTCTAACAGTCCCTTCCAACAGTGCACAATACACCCCCTGCTGCCATCAGACCTGATAAATGAGTTCCTTTCCTTGATTGCTGCATCAGAACCAAGACTGCGAAATAGGCGGAGAGGAGAAAGAAAGAGGAAAGAAACTAAGAGAAGGAGATCGAGGAGAAAGTGAATACGACGTGCAGAGCAGTGATAATAAAATGGAAGGTAAAATGGATTGTATTAATTAATGTAAAAGCGGATGTAATATCTACAGTATTTTTTTTGTTCAATGCTGGAAGGGGCGCTTGCAGCACTTCAACAACTAGTGTTAGCACATACTGTGTAAGAATGGAAGGTTAAATGTGCTGCAGCTGTGGTTCATGAGGCATTTCTTAAAAGGTTCTGTGATTCAATCCCCAGCTCCTGCAGTCCACATGCTGAACTACTCTCTCGCAAGATACTGAACCTCCAAAATTACTCTTGATGTATCATTCATAGAGTAAAGCCCTGTCAGAATGGATAAATGTAGCTCCTAGTGGAAGCATTCTTTAAATCGAATCCTTTTCCTTATAAATCTTTTTTTATGTATTAGTTTGCATTTTTAAAGTTAAGGGTGTCTGTGAGGCCATTGGAAGTGGGCTAAGAAACTGTCTATATGGTCCAACTTTGACATTTTAGTCACAATTAAGATTTTACTGTAAAAAACATCTACAGAGTACCTTTGTAGAAACATTGCCCATTTTTAGAGACACTAAAATATCACCAATCACATTTTAATTAAAAAAAGAAATGCTGATATAACTCAAATAATGTTTAGTTTTCATGTTTTTTCACTGCACGAGTTGTATGACTACAGGTTTTGCAACACTGAAGCTTTATTGAGAGAATAATCCAGAGCTTCTCAATTTAGAATCACCAGTTAACCTCACATGCATGTCTTTGGTTTCTGGGGGGAAGCTGAACCAGGAACCTTCTTGCTGTGAGGTGGTAGTGCACCACCACACTGTTGCATCACCCCCAAAAGAAAGAAAATATCCACCGAGTGACAGTTCTCTGATGCAAGAACACAATGCTCAGGTGGCTTCATGCTGACAGGAAGGCAATAGTATCTCAAATACCACTTCTTACAAGCAAGATATGCAGAAGAGCATCTCTGAATGCACAACATGACACACAAACCTTGAAACAGACAGCATGGTTTACAGTAGCAGAAGAGCACGATGACCACATCTTTCACACCAAAGCTCAATCATCTCAAACTGGTTCAAACGCTTGTCTTTTCTGGTGACTCTACAGTCAGCAGATCTCAGTCCAACTGAGCGCCTTTGGAATATGATGGAAAGGGAGATTCACATCACAGATGTGGAACTAAACAAATCTACAGCAATGTGTGATGCTATCATGCCAGTATGGACTTGAACCTCTGAGGAATGTTTCCATCACCTTGTTGAATCTGTGACATGAAGAATTAAAGCAGATCTGAAGGCCAAAGGTACCTAACGTGTGTCTGCTGCCACAAAGTTGAAACTGTTCTCTGCTGTGTGCCATCTTTAGTATTACGGTATGTTATTCCCCTTCTCGCAGTTTCTGATCATTTCTATTTTTTAAGTGCAACATATCTCATAATACCTCTGCTTTTACCCACACATTGAAATATCCCCTGACATGCAATCAATTGGTCCACGAGTTGCCCTTCTTAGTCAAAATTCTCTTCCCTTTAGATGAGAGGATGGGTAATCATGTGATCATGTCAAGATATTTCACAGAATGGTGATTCGTATATGTTTTGACGCTTCATTCGTGGCGCTAGAGCTCTCACCAAGCTCTCCTCATCCACCCTGCTGTCTTCTGTTTACCAGATAAGTTGCACCTTGAACATTTCTAGTGCATCCATTTACTCGTATGCTCAGTTTCTGTGGAGGAGGAAAGCAGCAGATTACATTTAAAACTAAGATTGTCCATAATATAAAATAGTCAGATTGGCCTTCCTGCTATAACTTCTTCAGTTTTTAACCACAGGATAATTTACTGGCTTCGAGCGTCAATCCTGCACGCGTGCACTCACACCTTCATAGATTCCTAATGTCTACAATTTGCATTCCATACTCTCCCCATCACTCTCTATTTCTAAGAGTCACTGGCTGCCACGAGTTGAACTTGGTTTTTGATTAAGTGTTTGCAGGTAGTGCCTCGGGCCCCGTCTCTCATAGATAAGAAGTGGTAATCACAGTGTGTGTGTGTTATTGTGTGTTGTCTGGAGGAATTTGTTGGCTGCATGCTGAGGGACCAAGAAACAGTTTAAAATTCAAGAATTTAATTTTGCCATCTTTTCCCAGCTGAAAATGAAGCATCATTAAGTCCCTGTCCCCGCTCTTTATTTCCGTGAACGAGGTTTTAAACGAGTCCCTTTTTCTCTTATGTCGATTGCACGCCGTTTTTTTTCCTAATGACAAAACAAATCAGGATTTAGCACAAGCACTTAATCTCAAATTATCGTCTCTATTCAAGATCAAAACAGCTGATGAGAAGATTATTTTTGTGTACCCCCCCCCCCTCCTCGCACCACCACAGCTTGAAGAGGATCTCTCTTTCTAGAAACCCTCTTTCAGGAAGTGTTCCCATGTTTGACAGCATGCCAGTCTTAACAAAGGGGAAATGCTGAGTTCCCTTTAATAGATCTATATTCATTTTCAAATGAGTTGATTAGCCAGCACAATGTCATTGGATTCAGGGGCCCATTACACATTTATGATGGTAAATTACTGAACATTTACAATCCAAATGAAATTTCATGAGGAGGGGATATTGAAAAAATGAAGGGAGAGAGACGCTTTGCGTTCATCCCCGTAGCCTTGCCTCATTGCATCTCTCTTCCTCTCCATCCCACTCTTTCTCTCTCTCTTTCCCTTTTGCCTTTCCCGCCTCACTCTGTGTTTCTTTTTTTTTTTCCTTCTGTCTTTTACACTCTCTCTCTCCACTCTTGTCTGTTTCTCCCTCTCACATATCACATCAGTGCCCCCTGTGGTCCAACTGGGCATCGCATAAGGCTCTGGACCCGCTCGCACAGCCCCTGTCACTTATATTTATGGAAATGTGTTGTTTTCATGCCGCAGTTCAGGTAATACAGGCTTGTTTACAGGTACAAGTAAGTATCCAGTCATACTTGTTTTTACTTTAAACGCAGGCAGATATAGAATTGTTTTCTTTATTTGCCCTCTCTGTCTTTCAGTGTAGTGCTACATGTAGGTTCAAACGTCCTATAGATCCCTGAGCAAACACCTCTCCTGTCCAATCAGCGCTTGGGACTTTGCAGCCCTGCCACTGCATCCGCATCAATATTTTATTTTGGCAAATTTGCGGTGACATGCATTAGTACAATTAGGGGCAAGTTTTTACTTGAATTCCCATCTTCTACAAGGGGAGAGGGTGCGATGAAGGGGAGCTGAACTCGCTTACTCCTGCTCGTTTCCTTGGTCTCTCTACCCCGCTCTCCCTCTCTCTCTCTCCACCACGGCTGGCTCGTTCCTCTGCTCTCCACCTCTAAATAATTCATCATCCAATCAATCATTTTCTCTTTGTTTTGGGCCCCAGTGCCTGAGATGAAACGGCCCGCTGCCAAAGCTGCTTTGCCTCATCTGAGGCCTGGAAAACATGATCTGCTGCTGAGATTACAACACACACACACACACACACACACACACACACACACACACACACACACACACACACACACACACACACACACACACACACACACACACCCAAAAGCACCTAGCACTGAAGTGCTGGTACCACATATTCACTGTTGGGAGTCATACACATTCATACAGATACAATAGGCACACACAGCAGCTCACTTTTTTTTCCAACATTGACACAAAATGATAATAGATATCTCTGTAACTAGAACTTCATAATTGTTACGCCTTAAAACAAGAAAAGCCAGACAAAACGAAAAAGATTAGCTTTCGGTTTGAATTTGTACAGTCGCTTTAACCGCACGGCTGTCAATCAATCTACGCGTGCAAAGAAATAAATGTGGCAATTACAGCTGTGCGTCCTGTCCCTCTACCTGTATCAGTCACACTGTTCCGCAGCTATTTTAGATCCCGCCTTTCTTCTTGTTTGCTCTTTGCTTTTCGCAGCTAAATAGATCATTATTCGCGTTTAACACGGTTAAACGGCGAGCCTTTTTTGTTTTTTAATGCCACGCTATTGTAAGTGGGCTCTGTAATAGAACACAGGCTGCGTGTCTGATCTCCCAGCTGTAGCACTCGGGTTTGGTTAGCTTATCTAAAGGGCCTGTCTCCGCCTTAAAGCCTGCGCGGAGGCAGCCTTAATGGGGGGAAATGTCTTGGACAAGTGATTTGAAGATATTTTGCTTCATCCCTTTGGAGCGCTCTGCAGGTGATGCTGCGAATGTCTCCTTTGTTTGATGTCGAACAACACAGATCCACTATTGAGTGATAGCTTCAAATGCAGAAAGAGTGAGACCCTACGTGCTGCTCCCCCTTTTTGAGCTACATCAGAGCAAACTGACATCTATTATGGTAAAGAAAAGACAAGTGTTTGAAATTTTCAAGTACTCACATGGCAGAAGTGTCAGGATTTTTACAGAGTGCAGTTTCTTTTCTTTTTTTTTCTTTGTTCATTCTCTTTTTGTTAACAAGGTGGTTTTAAGCCAAGCATGTCTATACGAACTCTGTTGGATAGAGCATGAAAGGATGCTGCTAGCCCATCATGGTAATATTTTAGCCCCCTAAAAAGTCGCCGCAAGTCCCTTGAGCCCATCTAACAAGAGCAGATTAAACCCATACACTATGAGCTCAAATTCGAACAATTATATAAGCTCACTCACCGTCTAACTTTCAGCCACCAGGGCTCAAACAGTCTTGATCTTTATTTTCCAGATTTGATCACAGTTTCTACTTTACAAAGTTTTTGATTTGTTCTGTTCTTTGTTCTCATATATTATCATAGAAGAACTTGGGCTGCTTTTTTTTTTAAACTTCCGCAGGAAATTCCAAAGTCCAAAGTTTCAATTCCCTGATTTTCAATGACTTGAAACTGTGATGCGTGTCTAATTACTCCAAGCTATGTGGGATTACTTGGACCTGTAAGTATGAAATCTATAAAAACTAAGCTTTATCTTTGAACAGAAAGCAATTTCAAATACTGTTTTTAAATGATCCTTTAATTGTCCTTGTATGGGGACAATGGGTTTATTTTACAGTATGACACAATAAAATCACTATTGCTTAACAAACTATAAAACACTTCATTGAGCAGAATGAAGCATAAGGTGGAGAAAAGCCAAAATGTAATGTCCTCTGTTTCCAGACACAGGGTCTCAGGGGGTTTAATGATGAATTTCCAAATGGGTTTCTATATATATGTTTGCACTTAGCTTGAAACTGACAACTGGCATGGCTTTGTATTGTTTGGCAAAAAAAAAAAATCAAAGCAAGGATCTTTAATTTGTTAAAAACAAAAACAAAAAACCAAAACTCAACTAAACCTGTTTTTCTGGAATTTGTGGATGGAAGGTATAAAGGGGATCGTCTAGAAATAATTCTCTGTAACACCTTAAGGGAAGTTTTTAAGATTTAGCGCAAATGTTCACCGGGACTCAGGGATGATGTCATTTGATGATGATTACCAGAAGTCACAGTTACCTTACAAAAGAAGCTTTGGTCATGTCTACACTAAATATGGCAAAATATCACAGTGACTATTTAGGAATAGGTGATAAAGTAGTGAGACTTTAAGCGTAAAGGGTCAAAGGTCACTTGCAAAGCGACATTTAAAACAAACATGTTAAAACAAATCCTGGCCGTTCAGCTCCTGTAATGCAATAACAGCAAGAGAGATGGGTGTAATCTACAACCTGTTTGGGTGGCAAAAACATACATCAGTGAGATGTGTGTAGTAAACACCAATCAGCCCCAACATTAAAACCACTGACAGGTCAAATGATCATCTTGCGTCTTGTGTCGCAGTCCATTATATGGATGTTACAAACACTTTTTCAGACTAACACATGGCTGCAACCACCCCCAGCAAGATAAGGGACCATTATAGAAAATGCACGGTGATGATCTAGCCCTCAAAGTTCTTGTGCACAGCAAACCTAGGGATTTTTCCTTCTATGTTCCAGATCCACATACAAAAGCACCCTCAAGGAGGTCCCATGTCCCTACCTCAAAGGGTTTGGGGTATTTTGGTGGAACAAGGGAAACCCACATGACATTAAGCAGTTTTTTAATGGTGTGGCAGGTCTGTGTATGCAAGGACTAATATATATCTCCTATTTTACTACATTTTTGGTTGACCACAGTGTTGCTACCTGGTTACTTCTCATGGTAATGCCAGGACGAACTGAACCCATGGTGGCAAAGAAGAAAGTGTCAAACAGTAAGGGAAACATAGTGTAAGGTTACATCTAGGGACTGTTTTTATGGAAGTTTGTTTCCACAAACAAAAACAAAGTTAGGAATCTCAAAACTTCATTAATAATAACCACAGAAATTTCAGTTAGTAAGCTGTAATTTTGAGATGTCTAACTTGAAATTTTGATTAACGGATGGCAAAAACGTGTTCTCTCTCCCCCCCCCCCCCCCCCCCCCCATGTTCCATATATTTTAGTTTTTGCAACACAGTTGAAACAAAAAAACAAAACAATATATATATATATATATATATATATATATATATATATATCACAAAGACATTGCTAAAATAGTCTAATAGAAATAAGGCACATACAGCGAGATGATTTTAAGCAAGAAAGCCACATCTCTTTCCTCTGCCATAAGTCGATCTGGATAAAGTCTTCCATGAAATTCCGAAAATATCAATGAAAACGTGTTAATCCTGCTCTAAAAACCAGAAGAAACATTTTCCCCCTGAAGCTTGTTTTGTAGATTCCACTTATTTCACAACACATGAAATTTAATAGCCTTGTTGAAATGTGCCACGGGGGACTCAGATACACAGCGAATGCATGTCTGAAGTCTGATAAATAGCAGAGGCGGATGAAGACACATTAACTGTAAGCGTCCTGGGCACTGTAAAAAGACAAACTGCTTTATTTATCAGACTGGCAGAAACACATTATCAAGACAGACGCAGGGCTACGGGAGTAAATAAAACACAGTGGCATCATAAAAGAAACTTACAATGTGGGGTTAAAGACAGACGATATAGAGAGATGAATGAGGAGAGAGGTTTGAAAGTGGTGGGATGCAAGGAGAGTGGATGGGAAGGGGGGGACAGGCAGCAAGTGTCAGGCGGAGAGTTGAAGGATCACCCAGGGCCTAGTAATCATGCCCCGTAGGGCTTTACGTCAAGCAGCTCGAGTGTGAATGAGCGATCGCACCTACCTGCCCCCTGTTTGTTCCTCTCTCACTCGCTTTTTCTCTCTCTTGCACACACGCCAAATAACACCATGTGCAGCAAGTGCAATATCTACCCACTTCACGAAATAAATTGGCCACCTACCAAAGACAGCAAGAGTCAGATTACCTCCGGTGAGAAGTCAGCTATCGCAATTATTGTTACAGAATGTGTCGAGAAACTGTTCAAATATGTCATTCCAAAACATGGCCCCAGCCCGCGTGCCCCCTGAATTGTAAGATATTTATTAACAGTTATGAATTAATTGAAGAAAATATTTGGTTCATATATGCCAGTATAATTTAGAGAGGAAAATGTGATGAGTTCTTCGTTTTTATAAGAATATCATTAACCCTCTTGTAATTAACCTCGTTCAAAAATTAACCACATGTTATTATCAAACCAAGCAAATAATTGAAGCAGCAGCTTAATTTATAATTTGACAATTTCCTGCGTCTTCTTTTTTTTCCGTCCTCTTTCATGTGTTCCTTTAATGCAAAAAGAGGAAATGGAGAGACGCATTAAAAAGACTTTAATGAACGTGGTGAAAAGGAGAGGCCGAATTAGCTCGTGTTAATGGCATCCGCTGTCTGTCCTGGTAAACTGGACTGAGTGATTCCACAGAGCGCCCCCACCTCTCCCCACCCCTTACTCCATCAAGGAGAGGGAGTGTGGAGCAAGGGCTCTTACTTCTTCCAAGACACAGACAGTAGTCACCAGGGAATAGTATGGAGATCACCCCCCAAGACACACACACACACACACACACACACACACACACACACACACACACACACACACACACACACACACACACACACACACACACACACACAGCCAACCTTATGTATAGGTTACGTGGAACGGCTAGGTCTGGATGTCAAGGCTCAGCTGAAGAAAAGAGAGGAAAGGATGCATGGTGGATATGTGTGCAGAGAAAGGCTGCAAGATAGATGAAAAACCCTCCATGGAACAGTATTTTTAGCCAGTCCATGGAGACAACATTGTTGCCCACGTTTAATGTCCTATGTGTAGCGCTAGCTTATGTAGTGCCTTATCCATGCAGGTTAGATGCAGGCGATGACGTTCATTCGAAGCTGTCATTTGGAGTCCAACCAATACTAGACTCTTATTAGTTAGTTAGGTTGCCTTATTTCAGTTAAAGTTTTCTTGTTTAAAAAATGTTTAGTCTGAGTTTTGTCTTTACTAGTTTCAGGGTTATCGCTAACATTTTCTTATTACTGCAACGGTTATTTTTCGGGGACCAGATTTTTAAAACTTTAGAACAAGTTTTACTATACAAACATTTGACTATTGAATATTTTTTTAATTTTAATTTTTACCAAACACTATCTGTCAGTGTTTTCGGGGTTACTGGCTAGAGTGTCACAATACCCGAAAATCTACTTGTCGGTAGCAATGCTAGTAGAATTACTTGATTCCATCTAATTTGATGTCACGGGAAAAAAATACAAATACCAGATTATTATCTCATATACTGAAACATGAATTATTTTATTAAAAAGTGACTGTAAATCACTGATATGGTAGCACAAGGTTTATTTCAAATGTTAATATTCTATTTTGCTGACAGGACACAGAGTGAAATGTTAAGATCTTTGCCTAAAAGCCTGCTAATATTATTACGAGGGATAACGTTAGTTACATTATGTCAGGTTATGCATTTATTTTATGTTAGCAAACATTTTATTCTATGGAACATAGCTGATCTCGTAACTGCAATGCCAGCTGTCATGGAAAAACGGTAAGGTGTTTTACAGGATAACAACGCAAAGTAGCCTCCTTCCATACCTGACTCTTATTGCCTTTGTTACCCACAAGTTAGGCGGCGCTATAGTGGCAACTAAACTGGTCGACATCTTGCATGTGTAGCTTTTCCCATGGTTGTGGGCGTTTCCTTTCCTTTCTCTCGAATAACGCAAGAACAATTTTATGTGTATGCTGCCCCCTATTTCAGAAGAATCGCAGCCTCTGTACGTTTCCAGTCCACAGTATCTACTGTACTTAAAAAAATAAAATAAAATTTAAAACAATTTTGGTATTGAAAGGCATCGTAAGAATCAGTTACATTCATAGTTACTTAAGCTGATTTGATTGAACCATTTCTAAATAACTAACATTTTTCTGCATTATATTCTGTTTTGTTTTGTTTTTTAAAGTGAATATTGGAACATTTACCAGATAACACTCAGTGTGTGTCAATACTGGCAAAAATACCTCAGTGAATATATTAATTCTTTTACCCCTTACAAAAAAAAGCAAAACTCACAACTAGATATATAGAACTCTAAGCACCACAATATACTCGTCATGCACATGGACGTGCTTCAGAATGAGTTTCATTTCATTGTTTTGTTCATTTATTCCTCATGCTTTACACTATATGAAGGTAAATTTAACTACCGTATATGTGCTGTAGAGTTCGTGAATTTAACTTGGAAGTCCATTAATTGTTATCTAGCACTACATCAAAGCTTGTCTGCAGATTTATTATGAATCTGCAAAGGAATTTATAACATTTATCCAGTAAAAAAATAAGTATAAAGCAGAACAAAACCCCCTCAGTTACCTCAAAAGTGTTAAATAAAATGTTTTGGGTGCATATACTGTGTTACTCAAATATCATACAACACCATGGATGTACACTATGCTGGCTTGACCTGTACTTGCCCCCCCACTGGCCCTCCTCCTCCCAGTTATGACACTTCAAGGAACCCCATCTCTCAGATAGTGGGAGTGGCTGTCTGCCTCATCATTGACCTCAATGGTTCGTCACCACGAGTCTTCAGGACAGACGTTTAACTGCCATACAAAACTCCATGGCTCACTGCTTATTCAATCACTCATGTGACAGTTAACGGCCCACAGTGGCTAATGATTTTCTGTCATGTTCCGGCCACGCTGCGGAACTGGAGGATTAAATATCGGCTGACGATGGACACATCAGCTTCTACAATGGGCCCTGTTCATCAGCCAAACCTCACGCTCCCCTGTTATAACTCTGAAGGAAAGTGAAGTATGGGGCCACCTTGTGCTGTTCATCGAGGGCCACTTTGTTATCCTCCTTCTGCCTGCTGTCAAGTTAATACTGTATGCTTCATAACCTTTGGGACATTTTGTCAGTCTCTCTAAGATCTTAATCTTGATTGTGAGAAAGATATTTGTCTTATTTGGACAAAATGTTGAAAGTCAGCATCTACCAGCTGGCTAAATTAGAAGAAACCCTGCTCTAAGCTTACTCTATATACACCACCTTAATAATGTGCAGGTTTGGTTACTCTTTCTGCATTCACTCGTTTGTAAAGAATATTCCCTTCTTACAATTTCCCATCGAATTTCACAAGAAGAGTATTCCTAACTTTTTTTTTTTTTGCTTATGTTGCAGTTGTACCACCTTCAGGAGGAGTGTGAGTTGTCAGTGTGTACACAGGGATTTTGAAGTTTTCAGGCCACTAGCTCTCCTGCTCTGCAGGCCCATCTTGCCTCCTAGAAGTCAGCCAGGTCAGTCCTGGTTTGTGTCTGAACATGTATCTTGTATTCACCCGGACTCCTTCCATGGCTCTCCTGCTCTACACATCAACATTGTTTGCCGGATGGGCATCTGTGGACGGAGTTGTGTGGAACCTTTCGAGTATTTATTATTCAAAGGCCTTGTTCCCTATGCTGTTTTAGTAAGGAGGGAGCAAAGGTGTGTGTTTGGTACAGGGAGATGCAGAGCTGACACAGTGTCACTGACAGGGTGAGCTTCAAAATCCCACAGTTGACTCCCCCCCTATTATTTGTTCCAGTCCAGGAAGGCACAGGTAAGATCACACAGGAGTAGTGTGTGTCTGTGTGTGTGTGTGTCTGTCATGGGATTTGTACTGTAGTGTCTGTGTGTGGGTTTGGGATATACGTAGAGCTTGTGTATATATGTGGGAACTTTGCATAAGCTGGCATTCGTGTATTTTCCAAGTTGAGGCATAGCATGTGTATTTGTCTGCACATCCTTGTTAGGTGAGGAGTTGACTTTATGATGTAGATTGTGTGCGGTAAGGCCTTTACTCTTCACTGTCATGTCTTGGTTTGTTTTTACCGGCCATGGCAGCTTATTTTTGAGAAAGCTGTTTTTATTGAGCTTTGCTGAAAGTTTATTCAAAAGATAGAAGAGGAAAAAAAGTCAATTTCATTGATCCATTCAATTCATATGTGGGTTACTATCAGTATTTACCCAAAACATTGCATTTAATCAATGAAATTAATCACAGTCTTGTGTTGTCTCTGCCTCACCCAACCAGACACACGCACACAGATAAATCACACACTCTTTCCCATTGCAAACAGTCATAATGAATACCACCAAATGTCTACAGCCTTCAGTCCTCCCACTCTCCCACCAGACAAGCCAACTTTGCACACTTTACATACAATATTCATGCTGTGTCTGAGAAAGAGGATTCATGGTCTGGTCATCTGTAAAAAACCTGGCAATCACTGATTGTCTCTTGTCCTTATGAAAGAGAATAATTCTTTAACAAGGATCCAAGACTGTTCAAAAACAGCCTTTTTTGATGAGTGACACTTCCCGTCCTCCGGATACTTTTTATGTTTCCAACTCATTAATAAAGCAGCACCCCAGAGAGTGAGACAGGGGAGTCGTAAAGTATGCGTGTATGGGAGAGTGCGTTCAATGTGTGTGTGCGCGTCTAAACTTTAGGTGTTTGAATTGTCAGGTGCGATTTTGGGACTCTGATCTTCGCACAGCAAGGTTCAGTCACACTAGTTGTAGTGCTATTTATCGTTTTCTGCTCTGACAATCTACCAGAAAACTGGTAGATTGTCAGAGCAAAGTGGAGGTCTTTTTTTTTTTTTTTTTTCAAACACTGAATATTAAAAGAGTCAAAAGTAAGAAAGTGGAATTCCCTGCAGTGAGGTGTGTTACCCGCAAAAGAATGAGGGGGAGTGAGAATTCTAAATTACTGTAGATGTGCTCTATTAAAAAAGAAAGAAAAAGAAAAAAGTTCTTTCATATATTTTTTTTCCCCATGAAATGTCATCTGCAGCTCGCCGTATCCGTTAGCATCTTTTGTTCTGGATTTCTCTGTCAAATAGTCAAACTGCAGCTTGCACTGTGTGCGTTTCATTTCTATCACAAATACAAAAGATCACTGCAAATTTGCTTATCAGTACGTTCTTTCAACATCTGTTTCGTTGCTTTGTTGTAATTTTCGAGAATCAGAACGAGTGCGGTTTTATTAAATGATTTAAATGGTAATCTTCGACTGCCTTTTGTGTCCGCGCTGCATCTCTGTGCGGTAGACTCAGCTGTTCACTTGTGTTTAGGCGGCTCAGGCTTCTGCATTAAAGCTTAATGCACTTCCATTCTAATAAGACATGGGGATTTTGATGAATGCAATCAGTGCATGTTTTGAAATTGTAATACGCACGGCGGCATCTTATCTTTGAAATGCAAGTGTGTTTATGAAGCCTTGAGGTGCAAGAATGTTTTCTAACCAACCCTTCTCCACAGAGCGCATCCTAAGTGCCTGACACGTACAGCACACGCACGCTAACGCAGACACGCGTTCACTGGCATGCACGTAATTTCGAACTGTAGGCTTTTAGTCAGCATATTAAATGTGTCAACTCATAAAGTAAAATGCTGCAAATGTTTTCAATATTCATGTTTGCGTATTTGTCAACCAACATTTCATAACAAATTCATGAAAAAAGCCTCTCAAATTGCATGCTGGGAAAAGGCTTTGTGTGGCGCATACATTTTTTAAAAAGACACATCCATTTAGAGCTCACCATCAGAGATTTGCATCCCAAGCCTTTGAAAAAAAAAAATCAAGATAAATATTTTGTATCATGCATTTTTTAAACACCACACCAATAAAACATCATTCCTAAGATCAGACTTATGCTTGGAGTAATTACTTGTTGCAGAGCATCACTAATCGACTTTTATGTCACTTTGTTGAGTGAATAATTAAGACTTATACAATATGTACAGTGGGGAAAAATCTATTATTGATCATTATAGTTGTTTTTCAAGTCTTCCTTGGCATCAGCCTGTTGTGAATACATAACAGGCTGCCTCAGCTTGCGCACCGTGCAGTGCAGTAGCTTCATTTAGCAAGCGCTTTTAGAGCTGTCAATATGCACAGGATGCAACTCGATGTACTTATTTAAGACATGAGCTGAATAGTTGCTTTTCATTTGGCTTTTTAAGCATGTGATTTACCTACATAAATATCTGCTGCATTATACCCTTGATAGACCAAATAACTTGATAAAGTTTTTTTTAAATTTGCGATGTGAATAGTTTTGACATAGAATCAAAACGCTGGGCATTAACACTAAAACAAATAAAGTGAATTGAAGTCTGAGGAGCACCCATAAAGAGTCTACATTTATGAAATTTAACATGATAAGCATTCAAATGATCAGATCCTGCTCAGAAAATGTTTTATATTATATTATATTAGATTGTCCAGGAGCCGGGACTGTAAGGCTTACAAGGATCTGCAAACATTATGGGCATGTAGTGTAGAGACCTGGAGCAAGCATCCTAAATATTCACAGAATGTCTTGGATGTCTAAAGTCCTAAATGTGTAACTTCCCTGACACTGTGTCCTCAGCCTTTGTGGGAATTTCTCAGAAAATCAAATTTCCAACTGAGGAGGCAACACTTTCTCAGACACCTCATATTTAAATGTCTGCACTCGGTGATTTAGTTTTTCTCTCGTTATCTAATTACTCGCATAGAGTGATTTCAATCTTTCCTGTGTCCCTCTGCAAACTGATTATATTTTAATAGAGTGAAGGCAGTGGTAGCCATTCCTCACCAGTGCCGTCCCTAAGCGATGATATGAGAGAAGTGATAAACACAGTAAATCAAAACATGATTTCCTCAGCTTTTAGGTGACACATTGTCATCAGTCCTAGGATTGTTATGAATAAAAACCACATTATCAAAGTTTCCTTCCTGTTAAAGGCCCAAGTCATACAAGCATAAACAATGGTAATTAAACCTTTGGCAACCAGTGGTCATTAGGGGAAAAAACATTCCCCGGCTGGTGACTTTTTGCTGGAGTTTCCTGCCAGCCACTAGTCAAACTTCTGTACCAAAAGGCTCCTTGTGGCCATAGTTTGCATGGAAGACGGAAACCTGTTTGCAAACACTTGCCAACTACTTGCGGAGTGGTAGTGAAACAGCAAAAAAGTGAGAAACAAAGACTGTTCTCCTTCAAGGTGAAACTCTCACCTTTTGGAAGATGTTTCAAGTCTCTCTAGAAAGTGTTTGCAGCGACGGTCACCAGCTAGTCCCTAGTGACCAGTGGTTACCAGGAGGTTGGTGTGTCTGAGGCCCGACAGTACTGGTTTTGACATATTATCTGCCCAATGAACTGACTTCTGAGGGGGGCTCTGTTCACACCTCACCTCTTTTTCAGCATGTGTTTAACTTTCTGTTAGGAGTTCATGAGCACATTAATTTAGCCAAAGAAGTATAGCTGCCATCCCAATAATAATAATAGATTCACATGTCTAATGGACACAAGGCCCACAGTGAAGAAAACTATTTTCATGCCATCCAGATTAAGTCAGCAAAGCAGGCGTTGCTTTTTGAGCTGTGTAACTGTTTTTATATTCAAACTTTTAAGTCACCAATTGCAGGAATCTTCAACTGGAATCTCTGTCTGAGAAACACTGAACCTAAACATTATCAATTGATTGAATATTCAAGTGTCTGTAAGAATATTGGCCCGCATGGAATAGACATGCAAACCTCACAGCAGGGAACCACAATTAATTATAATTTGAGAGGAAGCAGGAAAGGACACTGCTTAGAGGAAACCCTGCCTTTCTTCATCCCAACACTGTTAAAGTGTTAAATTTGGGCCCATTATCAGCTAATGTACATCCCCATGTAAAAAATCTTGGTTTCATTTTTGATTCCACTCTCAAGCTGGACAATCAAATAAATTCAGTTGTTCGTGGCAGTTTTTTCCAACTCGGGAGCATTTCTAAACTCAAAAATATCCTGTCATCTAAAGACCTGGAAACTGTTATCCATGCTTTCATATCGTCACGTCTTGACTATTGTAACTCTCTTTATTTAGGCATTTGTCACTCAAGCCTGACAAGCCTGCAACTTGTTCAAAAAGTAGCTGCAAGGCTCCTGACAGGTACTAGAAAGAGAGAGAATATTACCCCAGTACTCGCATCTCTACATTGGCTACCAGTTAAACATAGAATCAATTTTAAGGTTTTACTATTTGTTTTTAAAGCTCTCCATGGTTTGGCTCCAGGTTACATTTTAGATCTTCTTAGCCTGCACTTACCCACTCGATCTCTGCGCTCCTCCAGTCAGATGGTTTTATCAGTTCCACGCTCCCAGCTCAAATCTAGAGGTGACAGGGCTTTCTCCATTGCTGCCCCGAGACTCTGGAATAGTCTTCCCCCCTTCATAAAATCCTCTTCATCCTTGGAAGTCTTTAAATCGAATCTCAAGACCTACTTATTTTCCAAGGCTTTCGGATCTCTTTGATATCCTTTTTATTCTGTCTATTTGGTCTCTTATCTTATTGGATGATGTTGTATGTGTATATACTGTACGTTATGTTCACATATGTGTGCTTGTGTGTTGAATGTGTACAGTTTTGTATATGTATGTGCATATTTGCATGTACATTATATGGTATATACTCTTACATGTCTTACAATTCTTTTTTTTTTAAATGTTTTCTTTCTATGTTAATTCTTTTATTATATTCTATATTCTTTTATTTAATTCTTATATTATCCCTCTGTTCAGCACTTTGGCCGACACTTGATGTCTTTTAAATGTGCTATATAAATAAAGATGACTTGACTTGACTTCAAGCAGGAAAACCGGAGGAAACTGCATATGAAGGAGTCTAAATGATATATACATGAAAAGTACAAATAAGAGCCACTGTAAAAAGAAATATATAGTTAGTATTTACTTATAAATATAAATACATATTGGAGATTCGATTTCTGTATTTTAAAGTTTATTGTCGACCATATAGAATAGTCCAGGTTTGAGAGTTCAACAGCCTGACGGGGGGATGGGATAGATAGGGGAACTCTGGGCAGGCAGGGTTTTTGTGCAGTGCGAGCAGAAAAGTGCGAGCTTCTTGGCTATCCTCACCACCCTCTGTGGGGACGTCCAGTCATGTGGTCAGTAAGCTCTCTATAATGCTTTAGAAAGTGGGAAAGTGGTGAGGATGGGAAGAGATAGTTGAGCTCTCCTCAACCAGTGCAAGTAGTGCAGATGCTGCTGATGTGTATTAAGAAGAGCTCCAGTGTGCCATGACCAGGACAGAGTGTCTGTTAACTACATTATCTGTACCCACAGGAACTTGGTGCTGGCCACCTCATAGCTGTGTTATTAATAAGGACTTGTATGTGACTGTGCTGGATTCTCCTGATGTCGATGATGATCTCTTTGAAGCTTTTTCAATATTCAGTGTTATTCACCAGTTGGTTCACCTCTTGTCTTTTGGCCCAATCATCGTCTTCTCGCTACTGTTTATCCTCTTGGTGAGGATAAAATCGCTACTGTTGTCAGCATACTTCACAATGTGAGCAGTAGTGGCCCTGGCACAGGAGTCATCAGAGTGAACAGCAACGGGCTGGGGACGCAGGTCTGAGGAGAGCTGGTGCTCAGGGAGATGATTCTCCAGACACTGTTCCCCACCCGAACAAACTGGGGTCTATCGGTAACTGTGCTAAGGTCCAGGACAACAAGTTTGTTTATTCCGAGTGCTGTGGAATAATGGTGTTAAAAGTTGAACTGAAATCCACAAACAGCCTGTTTTCTTCTCTATGTGCCAGACTTCAATGTAGTTGAAGTCCTGCATGCTCGATCAGCATGCAAATCCCTACCAAACACCCCTTATTTCTTATCTCTTCAGCTATTTAAGAAAAAGAGGTTCAGTAGCTTGGCTTTTCTTTTGGTTATTGTTTAATTTTCCTATATATATATATGGCATTTCAGATACGTAGAAAAACACAAAAAGAAAGAACACAATCGACTGGAAGAACCAAGGCAACCATATACAATACCCTCTGAACGCTGCCCTTGATGACTGAACGGTACTTTCAAGAACTTGTAGACGTGCCTTTCTCCCCTCTTTCCGACTGACAGTTTGCTGTGAACACTGCAGTCCTCTCAGCAGTACTGTGGGCCACATAATGCTGCTGTTCTCCCCATTTCATTGTGCATTCATCTGTGACTTGGATAGAGTCACCATTAGGAAGAGACAATGCAGTTGCAGAAATACACATCACTTGGCCTTGATAAGAGGCAGACAAATGGGTGGAAATTGTTTGTTGGGAGCTGTCCCTGGCTGGCAAGGCAGCGCTCTTAAGGTGATATTTCTTCTGCGCAGTTACCCTTTTTCATTAAACCGCATTGCATAATTATAGCAGGAGTCAGTGGCATCCTCCATTGTTGTTTAATTAGCCAGCTAATGTTGTTACTCTGTACCGCAAACCCTTCATTTGTCTTGCTTAAGGAACCTCTCTCTTTCCATTACCAGGGGGAAATTGAGTTTGCTATTTATTGTAAGAGGAGAATATGCAGCAGTTACACTTAGCCTATTAAATCTTAATAAGCTCCGATTTCTTCTTCTGTTACAATGTGTTTATGGCTTTCAACCATATTATCTCCATTACAGTTCCTCTGAGTGGGAATGGAGGGGCTACACCACGCAAAATGTCTGTTTATTTTAAACATGTCCTTCAAATAGATGCTAAAAACTCCCAGAAGCCTCCTGTGGCATTTCTTATATGACTTCCTGTCATGAAGGCTGAGTCGCGGCAGCAGGAGTAGGCCGATGGTGGACCATACGTGAAGTTGCAGACAATTATTGATCTTTGCGATATTCTTCAGCACTTAACCTTTACACTAGCCAAACGGGGTATGAAGTCCCTTATTGAATGTGTACTTTTATGTTCTTCTCTGGTGACACGCCTAATCAATAGTCTCCTCCCTCCTCCCTCTCATTAGAAGCGAGAGCTTCCAAGACTATCTTTAGCCTGGAAATCTATCTGCTTACATGCCCTAGGACCAGATGCCACAGAAAGAACCACGAGGAAGGTGTTCTTCAAACGGGCCCTTTGAAGTCGAGGGAGGCACTTTTTAATGTTTATATAATGAGGTAGACAAAAAGGAAGGTATACTTTTACTCTCCCAATCTTTATTTCCCCTTATGTAGGCAAGATGTTTCCAGATAAGCACGATTAATCATTCACCTGCATCTGCTCATTCTCGGACACTTTCACCTGAGAAGTCTTTGCACTTGGAAAATAACGCTTCTCCTCGCAATTGCCTGACACATTATCTCATTAAAATGTACAAAGAAAACTCCTTCTCTTTATCTCTGATAATCTAATTAGCATCAGCCAGATGGTTTAATAAGGGATATCGGCGCCGTTTAGCCTCCCAAACGGCCCGCTGGAGGAGAACAGTGGAGGAGGCTCCTCTCCACTCTCCTCTTCACTCTGAATAGCTCTCCAGGGTTCACATTATTGCTTCCTCTGCCTGAGGCGAACCACTCCAACTCAGGAGTTTAGGGAGGATGAATGCATCCAGGAGAGAGACATGCTCAAAGTGAATCAAATAGGCAGAGATGTTGGATACTGCTGGGAATGTTTTAAACCAAATAATGGCAGATAACTGACTTCACCTTTAGTTCCCCCAAGGAGCGAGAAACATTTCAGATTACGCTTTAAATCTTTCGGAGATATATCAGTCCATTCAGTGTGTGTGTTTAATTGTTGCCTTGGTAACAATGTAACAGATCTAAGATATTCTGTGCTTAGGTGATGTGAATTTTACATCATGAAAGCACAAAAGACTTGCATAGGAAAGCAGTTTAGGATAAGTTCTGTCTTCCAGCCTGCAATGCAGGGAGCTCTGTGGTCTTTTCTGACTTCAAGCTGTTAGGCCTGACAAGGCACTAGTTCAAATAAAGTCAGGCTATCATATCATTAAGGAGGAAAAAGTTCTATGTCCAGATTACATTAGAGGAGTCTTAGCCGTCTGGTCTCTCCGGTTCTGACACTTCTCTCTCCGTAATGAGCTGATGCTGCCGCAGCCGAGACATGAATGCTCAAGTGAAGTCCGGTAGACAAGACATCCTCAGCCAGGCCCTGCATTGGCAATCTAGGCAAATACGTCGAGCAGAAAGAGGCTAGCCGGCAAGCTAAGCAGCCAGACAGTGGAGCCAGTCGCTACAGCCCTCAGAGCCAGCAGTGAGAAAGAGACATGCTCAATTAACTCTCCAACTTCAGCAGGGCTTTTCCTGCTGGCCAGTGGAGAGGAACAATAATGACTGGATTTAGAATAAAAAGATGTGCACATCTACAAAGGAAGGGGTGTGAGTGGGGGAGAAGATGAGATAAGGGGCTTCCATTTAGATTGACGGTTGGAAATTGTGGAAGGTCAACGCGGTCTGTGAAGCGTCACCCGGGCAACTGCTGTGGCAAAAAAAAAAGAAACACACAGTCCAGCCAAGCCTGATCAGTGGGTGTGAGGCTTCGCTGCTTAGCTCCATTTTCTGTCTTCTTCTGCTTTACTTTTTCTCTCTCTTACTGAGGCCTCACAAATGGGGCCTCCAACATGTGTCACAGGTCGATGGAAGAATCCTCTTGGTGAGGATAAAATAATAGGATGTGTTTTTTTGGTTTTTTGCTCACTGAATGTTATTAGAGTCTGTAACCGTCATACTGGATACGACTGTTTCACCATAAAAAGTTTCCGATCACACTCAGAACAAAATTTCTGCATTCAACTTTGAGGTGGCTGGCGTCACCCCGAGAAAGTCAATTCAGCTTTTGCTGACATTAATGATATTCGGATTAGAAGGTGTTTGTTCTTAACACATGGCCTCTTTTTCTTTTTGATGCCATTAAAAACTGTGGCAGGAACAGCGCCATCAGGACATGCTAATGAAGTGTTTACTATTGATTTAACCAGGTTTACAAACTCCGATGCCACTCGCTAGCACAAAAAAAAGGAAATGATTCCTCCATCAACATTTAAGCGATCATTAGGAAGAGTTCTGCACAAGTGGCCTTAGGTAAGAGATTTTAATAAGCGCTCGCGTCTCTGCCTAATCTGCACTCGTCGCCAGCATATGCAGACCGTCACGTGCTAATTGCGCTCAGCTGCAAATTGAAACAATATCTAATTGTCGGCTAGATTAATTAGGCACATGTGCAGTTGTGCATTCCTAAATAAGGGCCCACATAAATAAACTCCAGGTAGAGCTCAGCAGATGGGAATACTCGGGGCATCTGTGTCAGTTCAGCATGAATTAACGGGAAAAAAATGAATTGCTTTTTCTGCCAAAGAAATATATTTATATGCTCACTTTTTAATTTTTTAAGTGTTTTTCATATGGTAATCAATGAAATGCTTCTCTAGTACTCTAGCACAACTTATTATATACAGTACAAGCGAGCCCCAAATTTAGTGCCTTATGGAGTAACACTTTTTGCACAGCGTGACTCTCTTTGCTTTTGATATTTTCAGCATCGGTGCCGCTGTGTTTACATACACTATTCGACAGTTTAAAGGAATTTGTAGTCAAATCCTTCCTCACATCATAACTGTAATTACATCCCTTAGCACTCGGCACAACCTTTCAGTCTCTCTCTCTCTTTTTTTTTGCACTTCAGGCACTTTTTAAACTGTTTTACAATCAATTAGACCCCACAGCAACCCCCTCCCCCTCTCCTTCAGCACATCCTCTGCTGATCGGTAGCTTCGAAAATGTTCATAATACTTACGTATACTGCACATTTTTAAATTTCACAATGTGTGCGTGTGTGCACACGTCGCTGTTTGCACGCTCAGCTCGCGCCTGTGCTCGCGCTCATGTGTTGAACTTTGCCGAGCGCAGATCACACTCACAAAGATGTCTTATTAAACTTTGTGCAGAGCTCCGTCAAAACTTTGACACCGTGAGTTTGCATTAGGAATATTAACGCCCATATTAATTTCATGTTGACCTTTTGCCATCCGTGCAGCTCTGCACTGCAGTCCAAACAGAAATAGGCTGGGGGGGTTTTTTATTCCCTGGTTTTGAGAAGAGATCACATACACTTGCATCCACTCATTAATGGGAAAAATAGATTTTTATAGCTATTAAAAAACTCAGTGATGTATCACAATCATAGCAGGTAGACAGGAACTTCCTTCAGTATAAATTTCTGATTTGTTAGCATGTTTTTAGGGTGGAGACTCAATTGTTGACCCCCACATGTATTTTGTATATAATGATTTATTGTTACTATTAAGGTGTAATTGTTCTCACCTCAGCATGAAATCACTATATACTTAATTCACAAATAGCAAACCAACGGTTACGGAGCAAATCATTCAAATATGTTAATGTACATTTTACAAAGCAGATGTTCAGAGATTTAAGGCGTAGAACAAAGCAATTTAATTTGACATCGCACATCGCAGTGAGTGGCCCACCTTCACACTGTTTCTCACAGAAACACACTGAAACGCTCCTGGACTCATTTTCCAATTGTTTACGGCTAATTTGCAGCTGTTTTCCTACACATGTAAACACATGAGCCGTCTTTTTTTTGCAATTTTCTTCCTTTTCTTTTTTTCCCCTCGCCACCCGAGAGGAAGCAGCAAGTTGGTTTACCTTCAGGACAAGGAGGCTTTGGGGTCACAACAAGCAATAGGCAATGCGACGGGGGACAAAAGCAAACGCATTCGTCAGCCATGTTGTGTGTTTCTGGCAATCCACTTTGTGTTCACTCCAGAGAAATTACATTTCTGCTTTGATTTAATTAAAGCTAAATATTGGGCAATCGTCAGGCACTTGGCAGGGTATGCTTGACACTGTAATTATCTCCTGAGGTGCTTTTGTCTTAAAGGCTGCATTCATGCGTGAAACCAATTCTAACATTGACTCGTCAAAGGCTTCCCCCCCTTTTTTTTTGTTTCCTAAAAGAAAAGAAAAGAAAAAAGACACTGTTTGCTTACCGTACCTGTAAGCCGCCTATAACCTGCCACACACAGGCTGCCATTGGGGGGGCTTTCAGTGCAGTGAGACAAGAAAGGTGTTGACAGCAGCAGCACATTAATTTGTTGCAGGTGAACAAATTGCCTTTGGTAAATATGTTCACGCTTTTCTAGGTAAAACACATTTGTAACCTAAAAGTTGTCCTAATTCGGGGGGGAACAGAGTTGGGGATTAATGTGCCTTTATTTTCTGTTAAACTACTGAAACAAACATTGACGTGATGGTGTACAGATCTGTGACAACGTGCATAATTTACAAAGGAATACACTATGTCTGGGTACGCGTTTGGAGGAGCATTGCATTGTCTCCACTATTTATTTATTGTATATATATATATGTAAACCATTTCTCTCAATTCTTTCTGTTCACAGCGCTCTCTCTTTCACTCTCAGCTTTCTCTTGAATTATTCACTAGTGTCATCATGTTGACCTGTTCCTTGTCACTGCTGTAGCAAAGCGTGTGTGTGTGTGTGTGTGTGTGTGTGTGTGCGTGTGTGTGTGTAAGACAGCGCTGCAGCTGTGTGGGTGCATCTCTGTGTGTGCCTGTGTCAGGGCCAAGCAACGCTCTCCTCATCCAGTCCTCGGCTGTAATTTGTGTCACTGACTTGAGTTTGATGGGTGAGCAGCTTCGCACAACACTGTGTCACAAGGGTGGAGTGGCGGCGCGCGCATGTGTGTATGTGTGCATATTTTCGTGCTGTGTCTGCGTGACTTTGTCTGTCTCCATCTTGAGATGTGGCCATGTGAACCTGCTAAAGTGTGTGTCACCATCTGTGTGTGCGTGTGCCTGCATGTGTGTGCACCTGCAAGGATGAACAACGGTGCAGCTATTTCCTTCCATTGCCTGCACTGGCACAGTGTCACAGTGAAGAGCCCGGAGGAGACATTCGAGGCCGCGGCGGTGAGGCGCTCACAGCTGCCACTTGTCACATTAGTCAGCTTAAATTTGGAGGAAATCAATTCTGAACCTTAATTCGCTCAACGACTCCCACGCCCGGTGCAGCCGAAGAGCCCCGGCCACCGGTGGGCCTCCCACCCTCCCAAAAGATGAGGAATAGACTCCCAGGAGACACAAGTCATCAATCTTAAATCACCTCCTCCAAACTAATGGCAGTCCCAACCCAGCCGGTCCTGCTAAATTGAATTATTACTAGATTGACAAAAAACTGCTGAGAATAGTTTTGAAGGAAGGAAGGAAGGAAGGGATGAGTGTGCCTTAATGACAGGAAGTGGATAGGGAAGTGATTCAAAAAAAAAAAAGTGGGGTTGGTGGGTTAGGTTGTCCCCCACGCACATTTCAGGCACATACAGACACAACTTGGTTGTGCAAATATTCACAACCCCGTGCGCTTTAGCAACGGGTAGCCCATTTAAACACACTTAAGTTCACCTTTCCCTCACTCTCCAACGGGCGCACGCATTCCTCCAGCTACGTGCTGTATGCTAATGTTCATCATCAGTCAGGACGGATTAATACTCCAGCTTTCAGCTATGCAGGGCTAGGCAGATCCAGGTGCTGCACAGACCACCTACAGACAAAATGCACAGAGACGCGATTCTGGATAAGCCTCTGCAGGAGATACCTCCTCAGCTCAGGAGCCCTATAGAAATATTTTGTGAGGGTCTGTTAGGTGGAACAACTCAATTCAAAATAACTGTATACATGAGCATATTTAACAAAGAAAAAAGGAACAAGAGAGCATTGCTTGATGCCATTAATCAATTACTAATATATTAAGTTATTCCTTTAAGCAGCTGTTAATATCAGCTGTTACCTCTTCTTACTCTGAAAAAAGTGCATATAAGCTGTACTAAACACTTTAAAGATGCACCATGTAAATACTTAACCTGCTAGCCTGCACCTCCTGACTGCACTTTACAAAGGAAGCAGAGAGAGGCTTGATCGTCGCTCGCATGCATTGCCTCTCGCTGCCTCTGTCTGTCAAGTGTATACTGCTGTAAACACGTTGAGTCTGTCAGCGGAGCTGCTTGTTGACACATATTTACCGTTCCTCGCTGTCACCAGTTCCACCATGCACTCAGAGTTACAACTGCCTTGCGAGGCACATGAAAGTGATGGATGAAAGTTTTCGTCTCCCAGGGCGCGCGGCTGAATTAAATTGAAAGCTACTGTTTATTCCCCCCGTGTCTCGTCGCAGAATCAGGTTTGTTTGCAATTGATTTAAGCCAGGGGGGTCTTTTTGTGGAGGAAAGGCTAAGGTTTTCCTCTTGATGGAAAAGATGATTGAATTTGTTTTGTCTCGCGTGCCTCTCCGCTTGCTCTCTTTCTATCCTTTGCCTGTGTCAGTAAATCAGATCATCTCTCTCCCCTGTCAACACACGCTCCTTGTTGAGCAGTCAGAGTTAATTTGCAGGCGCGCTCTTCCGCTGCCTCTTCCGTTTATTTTTCCTTTTTGCTTGTTTTTCTTTTGCCCACTGCCTTTTTTTAGAAATTCTCATCGACAGTTTGACTCCTCTGCTGCGAGTTCTTCTTTCTCATTCGAGAAAGAAAGGACTTTCTTACACTTGCACCTTCTTTAACTGGCAAAGCCAAAGGTTCACATGCTGCGCGAGCTTTGATGAGATGATGAATCCTGTCTCGAGGAAGTGATGTTTCGCACTTTCTCAGAGCAATCCCCCCAGCTACACCTATCCGTGATACGGTTCGGTCCCTGGTTAAGGAGAGCTTGTCAACCAGATTTCCTTTGTAGAAGAGCGGACCGGAGTCTGAGCACTTCCTGTGGGGAAATGGCTACAGAGTCATTATTCATCATCCAAGGCTTTGCTTGGGCCCGTCAGGCACTCTCCCTCGGCAGCAGTCCATCTCTACAGCCATTCATCATAGGTCTGAATGTAGCTGAGAGGGAGAGAAGAGCGAGACACTTAGGGTCTCTGCTAGCGAGGCCCTAATGAAGGCCCTCGCTCTCCTCTCGTGCAAACACCTCAGCGATACTAAGCTGGGTCAATTATTGTGTCGCTCTCAGCCAGCCATCAGGGTGCAGCGCTGCATTTGAGTATAAAGTGTTTTAAGTCAAACTCACTGAGCAATAGTAGATGCATTAAACTGAACTCAAACACCACTGCTTTAAACATATTCCTCCAGTACTTTTAAAAGGCAGCGCTGAACTTTGTCTTTCTTTTACATCTGGTTAAGGATTAGGAAGTGTTACGTCAGACTGCACCATGTTTCCTGACCCATAAAGGGCCCAAATTATGCTTCCCTTTAGTGTTTTCCTGCTTCCCATCCCCTTTATTACAGATCTGCAAATGCTTAATGTCAACACAAAAGTTATCTCCTAAAGATGCATTTCAAGCAGGCTGATAAACTGCCTGGTTTTGGAGTTCGGGCTTTTTTTTCTCAGGTTTATCTTTGTCACTCTGTAACACATTTGCATAATGTCCACCTAGCAGCTATTTTGGGGCGCCTCTAACTAAAGACCCATTGGATTTCATTTATTTTTGATAGGAATGTCCCTGCAACAGAAGACAAATCCCTTAGTCGTAGCATATAGCGTGGCTAAACAGGGTTAACGTTTCCAGTAGGGAGGTACTTTGAATTTTGGTTCTCATCCAGCTGCTTCTGTATTATGACTGTTCGCTGTTCTGTCCAAAATGGCTGCAGGGCTACCACCAATATATTGGCTCTTTGGTTATGTTAGGTAACAATTGCTCCAACTTTGCACAGCCATCTGACCAATCAGAGCAGACTGGAGCCCTCTGGTGAAGGACATTAAAGAGCAAGGAAAAGAAGCTGAGCGCTTTTTACTACACTTACAATACAGTGTAGTGACTTTTTAAAGCTAACATCAGTGTATTCGCTAAGAACTTGTGTATGAAACATGGACAGTTTTATTAAACATAAGAAGCTACGTACCCTTTCTAAGGTAAGGTCATTATAAAGCACACTTGCAGCTTTAAAGAGTGAGAGACAGCGAAAAGAATGAAGTCTTTTAAATGACAGATGTGCATATTATTAAATTGGAAACATCTGCATTAATTGCACCGTGTTTTCTGCAATAAAATGTATATTTTTCAGTAGAAACACAAGAATATATCAGCTGATATTGACTCTACTAACTGCCTTTAGTGTTTCAGCTAATAAGATAACTTTTGTTGATAGCGGTGGCTGATGTTTATCTGCTTGGTTGCATCAAACTCTGTTCCAGCTAAGTGTTTAAAGGTCGTCTGATAGAAAGCTCAAAGGCTTAAAACATTTTTTTTTAAATAAGAAAAAACAAAAACAAAAGACCGTATCAGCACAGCTGTCAGCCACATTCTATATTTAAACACCGTTTATGACCGTAGAGTTTCACAATCGGTGCATCCCCTTACTTTAGCGTTCCCTTGGCCTCACAAGCTCAGCTCAGCTAAGCTACCATGGAGTACAGTTACAGCTACAAGCAAAGCCGCAGGTGCATGTAGAGTACATGTGTGATTATGCATCTCCTCCAGGCTAATCTGATGAAATGCTCCAGTTTTGGGAAGCCACACGTCCCTCTCTGTTCACAGTCCGGGGAATCTCTGTTGCCGGCGAGCACTTTTTTCTTTTCCTTTTTTTCCTTAGCCGCCCTTTACATTTTGTGTGTAAATCTAAATGTTTGGTAGTCCACGGGAGACTTGTCAACACTCTGAGAGGTATAGGCGGTGGCAGCCTCACTTCAGGGAAAACATTTGCCTTGAAGTACCGTCTTTCCTCATCTTCAATGTCAGCCCTGGGGCTCCAAGACAACATATGTTCCCCGCATGTCCCCAAGACATGGCAGCCGGCGTGCACTCTACGGTAGCTAGCTGCACAGACGCATCATCACACTCCTACTGTCTTCCTCACAGGTTTTGCTCCCTTCTCCTCCTCTTCTTCTTCTCTCTACTCCCCCCTCTCATCCCCGCCGCTGAAACAGATGGCCCCAAATTACAACGGCAGTTGTGCCTTAAAAGTACTACGACAAACTCACAGCAGCGCCCCTACCCCACCCCCTTTGTCACTAAAATGACAAAATCATTAATTGGCATTGCGTAAGGGCTGGCTGCTTTAGCAGTGTCTTGCACAGCATGAGTGCCTGTCTAAAACTCACAGATGTAAAAGATTAATCTTTTTGCCTTCAGGTAGGTGAGCTGAAAATCAGTGGGTGAAAGAGGGAGGAAAAAAAAGCAGCACTTCTAGCTGTTTGGTTAGCGGGGAGAGCAGAGAAGAGGGCACATCCTCACTATGAAGGAAGTCTTCAGTATTTTGTCCTTGAACAGACCCTATATGATAATTGCACTGTCCTTGCAACAGAACAAGGAACAAGGGAATGACTTGAATATGAAACGTTATTGATAATTTACATTTTCTTCACAGATTTTTTTTTTAAAGTCTGTAAATGGTTATTTTAAAGGAAGATGTTCAGCTACCGCTTGCGTTAAATGTTTTCGCACAGCATACTGGCGCGCGAGTCTGTCAGTGTGCGTCTGTGTGTGAAGGCCATGCCCTCTCACACAGAGATATGATGTAATATATTAAAAACGAAGATTAAAGGTATAAATATTAACAACTGCTCATTGCTCTTTTACTGGTGTATTTAGATGAGTGTGTTTTGACATGAGGAAAATTACTGCATAGTGGTTACCCAGAGTGAAAAAGAAAAAAAAAGATATGCCCAAGTTGACATCTGCAATAAAAAAGTGAATAATTAACAGTAATTAACTGAAAATAAAGAGCAGGTTTTGTAGGAGGCGCCCAAGTAGTTGTGTTCCACGTGATAGCGCTTCCACACTGAAGAGACAATTCAGATGTCCATCTCCTTTATCTTAACTCTCTGATCTGCCATTAGCCGCCAAGCCGCACCACCTCCAGCACCCCAAATTAATAAAGCTGTGTGTTCGATATTAGCAAGGCAATATAAGGATGAATATTTGATAACAGAGATTCAGACACTGTTATTACTAGGCCATTACATCAGCACTGTGAGCTCAGACTGAGGATAGGTGCCACTTCCTCATGTCAGCAAAAAAAAAAACCAGGCTCTGACAATATTAGATTTTGCCTTGAACTCAGAATTCTGCTTTGTATGAAGTAGAAATGAAGTTCCACACACAGTAGGATTAGGTTGTGAAAATATTTAGATTCCTACATTAAAATACACTTTTAACCCTCTGTCTGTCCATCTTCCTCTGTTCTCTATTTCAATCTTTCACATTTCTTTCCCTCTTTTCCTTTTTTTGTGATTTTATTTCCATTAATCTTTTCTGAGGGCCTGCTGTAATCCATCTCCCCAGCCGAGAGGTATTCCCCGAGGATAAATTACTCTGGAGGCCTGCCTGGCCTCGCACTGCATCAGATTGACCCTCAGCTTGTTTGCCATTTTGTATACTGCACTGTTTATTTAACAAGGAGCAGAGTGAGTGTGATTTCCAGGGACGGGTCCCTGTGATAGTAGCTTTGACACCCTGCCTGAGTAATGACCCTCATTATGGAGCCTCTGACAGCTCCCTGAAAGGCCTGATTTATGAATATGCTGGGACCGCAGCCCCACAAGCCTCCACGCACCAGCCTCTGAGCATGGTCTCTCTTACCTCTGTCAGCACCCACAGACTGTACATGCATGTGCGTGGGTGCTTACTCGCATATTGTGCCGACGCATCTGCCCGAAAGCAAACGGCATATGTAGATGAAAATATATGGTGAAAAAATTGCCAGAACAAGAGACCTAACCATCACTCTTCCCCCTCACCTAAACTTTCAGTGGCCCTTCATAAAAAAACATCAGAAAATAAAATAAGATATGCAAGTGCTCCCAGGCGATATGTGAAAAGTTGGATTTAAGATTTTATTGCAAAAATAAATTCCTCAAAAGTTGGTTTCACTCCCCAATTTGGTTTTCAGTATGCGGATGTAACAACATCGCACAGAGAGATGCCTGCGCCGCAACTTCCAACTTTCATTTTCTTTCATTTTATTTCATCTCATTGGTCAGTCCTTCATGAAAATTTCAAAAACCTCACCCCGCAAGGATTAACCCTATACATATTAACCCTTCCTAAATATCACACATATCAAAGGGCAGCATAAATAAGTGATGAGGTATATATCGCTTCTTTTTTTTGCCCCAGCAGAATCAATTAAGCAGCCAAGCAAGGAAAAGAGGGGTCTTTGGGAGGCTCCGGGCTTGGCCAGGCCTTGAGAAAACCAGGCCTACAGGAGGGCAGTCGGAGGGAGTGAGAAAGATGGGAGGAGAAGAAAGAGGTGGCTACACAAATATGGATGGTGGACAACAGAAGAGAAGAGGGAGGGGAGGAAAGGGAGCGAAGAAGAGGGAGGGCTATTCAAAGAGAGGAGAGGAGAGGTGGGATATTCACTGGATATGCATAAACAGGAGATGAACAGGCAGGCGGGCACGAGAGCGAACAGCAGCAGCAGGTAAAGCTATACAGGCTTGTCAGAATCCAGCAGCTAGGCCAGTGATTTATGAGGATCTCCAGTCAAGATTTCCCTCCAAATCCTCCATCCAGCAGCCTTTTGTTCACAGCAGAACACCCCCTCCTGGTTGGCGCACATCTTGGTTTGGTCAAACCACTTAGGCATGCACAAGGACCTGCATTTGTACTAATATGCACATAGAACGGGAGGACCACCACAAACAGATAACATCAATTTAGTTACTATATGCTGATTCTTCTTTTTGGATTAAATGTGGATGTATGTGAGCCAAATAAGTGAGCCATTTCACAATTGAGAAATAAACCGAAATCGCTGTCTATAATAATTTTTACAGCCTTTCTTTAAGTAGTTGGTCATAAAATATAAGGAAAATAATGACATATTTCTTACAACCTTCTGTCTGTTATCGTCTTCAAATACTGGTTTGTTCTTTGTTTTTGCCATTGTAGGCAATAGTGAGTTGAGTATTTCTATCCCAAGTCTCCAGTCTCACCGGCCTAGAGACCGTAACCATCTGGCAACAGTCGGTCATAAACTGGCCGGTGAGCAGTTGCTGGAGGTTGCTGGTTGTAAATAGGTGAAATCAAATGCAAAAAAGGGTTCCTGCACCAAAAGCCTATTTGGGATGATTTAGTCACTAGCTAGATTGCTGTGGTTGCCACTAGTTTCAAGTCAAGTGGCTTCATTGTCATTTCAACCGTGTACAGTGGTACAGTACAGAGTGAAATGAGACAGCGTTCCCTGGTGCTACATATGACATATAACGGACAAACACAGGACTACATAAAGTCCAATGTGCAAAAAAATTGCAAAAATAAACAAGACAAAACAGTGCAACACTAGATAGAACAGGACGATACAGACACAAGACAGTGCAACTGCTGCCACGCCGGCTGTCTCGGTTATCTGCAAACGCTCGCCAATTAATCTTCATGTAATGGAGAAACCAGTGGACATAAACTGAACAGACCATTTACCTTCAAAGTAAAACTGATTTCACTCAGTGCCAGCCAGTAACCTTCAGCAACCACTTGCCAAACAGTCAGGGAATACACTTTTTACCCAGCAATCCAAGGTTTTTTCAGGGAATTGCCGACTGATCTCTAAGCGTGTTTGGACTGAGGCCTAACTCTGTGAAGGAGCCCTAGGCGTCACACTAAGTATACTGTGTCGAGGCATTTGCAGTGGCATCTGACATAATGCTACTCAGTCACTCCTATGATGAGGGAAGAGTCATTGCATTAGTTCAAGCAGGCAACAATGTCAAAGTCAGCCACAGTCCCACAGTCCTAGTGCCTTTTTAGGGTTCCTTCTCTTCTTCTCTAGCTTTCCTCCTATGAACAAGGAGCTGCAGGAACAGAGACAGAGTCATGTTTTTAGGAATAAATGGCTCCAATCTTTTGATAATAGTGACTCTGACTGAACTTCCTTTCAGATTATTCACTGTAGCCTTGTCATGTCATGTGCTTGGTAAATGGTTAAACAGTTATTAACTAATTAGTTAGTCAAAATGGTTTCTGTCAACTCATTAATCAGTCCATTGTTTCAGCTTCATATTTGTCGATTCCCACTTTGAATTTTGGACTAATCACTGCTACATCTTCAAAAGAGTATCATCAGAAACAGAGTTAAACGTTTCGCTCCTGCGCCTTTTTATAACAGTTATCGTTTCTTACGCGGCTCACGTGTTAATAAATGCCGGCCCCGCGCAGCAGCCGCCCCACTGCTTTATTTATTCATGATTTTTCACTGGACTCTGGACATTATTCTCACTTTTTTGGTCTGAACTCGTGACACTTTGACTGGCTGTGTGTGACAGGTAAATGATGCCACATTCAGAATGGTTTGTCTGTATTTGCGGGATCACATGATGTAACTTAAGAGTCCGAGGTCATGAAGGATGCTGAGGAATCGGCTGTAACTTGTGGCCGTTCAGATCGTGGATGTTCAAGTTTTCTTATCGGTGAGGGTCAATAACTAATTTGGCACACACAAATATGCACACACACGCACACACGTATACTTTTCATTCGCTTTATGCCCCGCATTAAAAAGGCCCTGGATAAAAGGTAAGGAATATGCTTTATTAACTTTAAATATGCATGATATTTCAGAGGGAAAGTGCAGCACAGCATCAGGAATGTCCAAAAGCTTGACTACTTATTTCTTCTTTTTTTTCACCCCCTCAAAAACTGTAAATAATTAAAAACAGCGAGAAACGAGGGAGAAAGAGGAGGGGAAAGAGAGGAAAAAAGTCACAGATACCCACACTCTGTGCATAAACACATTCTTATTGGTGACCTTGCATGCCCTGAGACATCAAATCATAAAGTTACATAGCACAACTCTTTCTTGAACAGCTTCTCTTACTCTCCTTAGCACACCAGGTTACACACATAGAGACACATGCACAGATTCGCTGCTGCATATGGAAAAAATTCTGTTTTCAGTCTTGGCCTCATTGGCAGCAGAAGTTTAGGGGATTCGTCCGTTAAAGACCCGAGTTGAAGGCGGGAGACTCTTTAGCCTACCTGCAGAATCTGATCTCAAATTTTCTCTCACCCGTAACCTCGTGATACATTTCATTTCTTAAGTGTAAAAACTTTCTGCAGACTTGCATCTGCGATCACGAGACTGCATAATGTCTTCATCCATTAGGACTGTGATACATTCACTTATTGGCCAATTGATTTCCTTTTTGACTTATTTTCAGCCAGAGCGTGAGAAAGCTTAGCCGTGTGGCTCCAAGCTCACGAGAAGAGGCTTAGCCTTATTAGCAAACGGCGATTCTGCAAACATGACAACCGTACACTCGCCAATAGATAAATACATAAACAAGCTGTGAAAAGCTGATTGCATTAGTCCCTCCTGATTCAGAGAAATCCGCAGCTGGAAATGAAATCAGTTATGCCCGTTCTGCCGAGCGCAGCTACAGCGTGTCAAATGATATTTTTGCCCTACTGTAAATGAGCTACACAAAATTGTTTTTATATCACTGCGTGTTATTTCGGCCCTTAATCTTCTGCTACGGCAGCAGTTGTTCATCATGATTATTTCAGCCAGCTGAAGGATATTTAAATGAATAAACACTAAGTATTTACCCAGCATCATTGCCTTGTCATGTTGGCTGCTTCGTGCCTAATGGCCTTCCAGACAGCGCCTCTATTTATGGGAGTCATTTCATCCTCTGTTATTTATCCCCACCCACCATCCCTCCACCACAACATCCTCCTCTCCTATTTTTTTCCTTAACTCGTGCAATGCTTTTAGTTCACTTTCTCCCAATGCATCATCTCCCTGTGAATTTTAATTTCAGCAACGTGCCATTAGGGTTGTCATTTCTTCAAGGCCTGTCCTTCATGCCTCTCGCACGATGACTTATTAACAACAGGGGCCACTAATGAGTGGAAGACTCCACGTCTTTTTTTAAGGTGCCATTTCTATTCATTTACTTTCTTTAGATTGTTGTATTTGTCTTTCTTTCTTTCTTTCTTTTCACACACACAACCGTCACATCCACAGTTCTAGTTTCACAGTCTAGTTTAGTGCTAACACCTATGCATGTGTGAGAGTTTGTTCTGATTTGTGTCAAATTACTGCTATGAATAGACTATGCAGTGCATACGCAAGTCCCAGAGGATAGCTTTGTCAACAAAAATCTCACTGCTAGCTGTTTGATACGCTCCTTGATATAGCCGGCTATGAAGATCCTGTGTTTGTTTTTGGAAGAGTTTTAAATTAAAGGTGACACAAGTCACAACTGAGAAACAAGAGCTTTGCCTGTTTGCTTATGGGGGGAAAATATGCAGGATTTTATTGCAGGAGGGTTTAGTATAATGAAAGACAGCATTTAATGGTGTTCTGAGGGGCAGTTTTATCCCCTCCATCTTGCCAATACCCACTACTTTTAAGTGGACGGATACTGTATGGCTTAATCTGATCTCTGGATTGTGGCTGACATCGCACTACATAGGCTGGCAAACCTATCCCCATTTACATCTCCATTTCCTTTCAGCCATGCAAGCCCCTACAATGATGAAGTTAAAAAAAAGAGAGAGAAGGGAAAAAAAATACATGCTTCAAAACCCACAAACCCAGGATGGGCTAAATTACTAGAGTGCAACAAGGGAGAAGCTTCATCGTTTGGGTTTCATGCCACAGCAGCAAGAGAGCGTGCAGCCATTCCTTTGCTGCTTGACTGGGCAGATTATGCTCAGGTATCAGCTGCAGCCAAGAAAGCGGATTACTTGTGTCCAAATAGAGTTGTCAGTTTGGAAACTCAAGATGCAATCATTTCCATGGGAAGGGTAATTATAGGGGATCAAGCCAACCTTACTGTCAGATGCTGGCACCGGATGAGACAATCACTCACTAATGAAGGATTTTACATGTGTGAGGTGAACAAAGGTTCTCCCTCTCAACTCCGGAATGTTTTCTTTCTATTTCTCATTAAAACTGTCTTCTGTTGTAGTCTTAATGTCGTTTGTGCATCTCTTTAAGCCAGTAATGTATGGATGCTATGCTTTAACTTCCTATTAACACTAAGCTAAGAGGTCAAAAGAGCATCCACTGCTGGACTGCTAATTTTCCAAATTTAAATTTCTTTATTAAAGAAGAAGAAACTCACTCTTAAAAGATCAAGCACCAGGTCAAATGCCATCCGCCTTTTACAGTGTCACGTGACCGTGCGACTAACTGGCAAAGGAAGCAGTTGTTGGAAGTGCAACAAAAATTTTTATATAACCAGATACCCCCAACCATTTAATGCTTCAAATCAAGTAGCACAAGAAAACAAAAAGATGCTTAATTCTTGCACTAGCACCAATTTTTAAATGTGCATTTTTGTCAACAGTCGAAAAGTTTATGCTTAATCACTCCTTTGACAAGTTCAGTATCCTATCCTGTCCTATGTTTCTAAATGTTTTATTTTGAAAGTTCACTCCCTACTTGTGTGTTAGTGCTGTAAGTCAATCTTGCAGAGTCCCCAGTGTCATTTAGCAGATCAGAGCAGATCTCCCAAACAAAGAAGAAAAGAAGTTGCACTGTGCCCAAAGGATGAAGTGGGCGATTAGACAGTTGTTTTTATGCCTTATTTTTTAAAAAAAAAAAACATTATCATGACCACCAGTAAAAAATTTTCCCAAATAATATATAAAAGTCTGTGCATTTAAATGTTGTATTATTTTGGTGAATTCTGAATTTTGTTCCTCCAAACCACTTCGTATAATACTTATTTCACATTATTATTGGAGTTTACATTCACATCTGTGTTTATTAGGCCCTTTGAAGCTAAACTACACCACAAAACTTCAGCTTTAACTTTCTGCTAACATAAAAGGAATGTATACGTTGCTAACTTGATGAAAAAGTGAAGTAAACTATTACAGGTATAAACAGTATTTAGTTTTTATAGTATACTGCACTAGATAACCAGTATATACACAGACACACACATATGGTATTTTACTATTTACTAGAAACTTGGGTTCATAAGGTCGAAAAAAGACAGAAATATTGTCTTTATATGTACATATTTGCATATTCAGAAGACATTCAGTGAATTCCCCCCCCCCCCCCCCCCCCTATGTCTTTCCTACTACATGATCATCTGTCATTACAAATTATGGGATAGCTGCAAGCTGTGTTCCCAGCCTTTGTCTCTATGTCTGACCCCTATGCCCTTTAGCCTCAACCTTGACCATAACTGAGCCACCACCTTCATATAAATGCGGCATGAAAACCATGATCAAACTACCTCAACACAGACCCCCCCCTCCTTTGCATGCGTACACCGAGCCACACAAAATGTGCGAATCTGTTTTATTATGACGAGCTTGTGCATTGTTCATCTCACCAATACCCAATCACTCATTTTCCCACTAAATACCTCGCTCTCCCGATGGCTTCACTTGGTGCTCGGTCGAAAAGGTCACACAATTAAATGGCTAAGGCCTTCTGTTCATGTCATAGAATGGTGATGTATCACTCCAGGCTGGCTGTACGTGTACCTGACACACTGTGAGCATGAATATGATTTCAGAGATCATTAAAAATTTAACAGCGTGACCTAATTACCCGAGCTCCCTATTCAGATTCCAAGCAGTAAGTGAGATGGAGAGAGAGAAAGGAGGAGGAGGATCTGTGTATGGCAGGCTGAGCCTCATCTAGAATCAATTATAATTACTTTATGTTGCTACTTTGTCAATCAATATGAAACGAGCTGTAATGGATCGCTCAGGTGTCACACACTGTACTTAGAGCAATGACGCACTCTTGTTTGTGTGTTTTGCATTTGTGATATAGGTCTCCGAAGAAATTTCTCTAATTAGTGTGTTAGTTTAGTGTGGTGCATTTAAGTGGATAAGGTTTGCGAGCACTATCATTTATCTTGAAGTGGGTTGATTTAAATTTTAGAGTGGCTCCACTGTGCCCATAAAGGCACTGAGAAAGACAGAGAGCACCGTGCATGCATTTATAATGAGCGCCGATCTATCTGGAAGTATAGACAAAACAGACTTTAAAAAAAAAAATCACTCTATTGTTTTCATTCAAATCAACTTTCTCTTAAGCTGCGTGACTTTTTTTCCACTCCCCTTTTTACCATATTGATTGCTCAGTACAGAGCCACAAACAAGGCAGATTACCATTATCTGCTGTTACAAAGCGTTTCAGGAATCTTTGAGTGAAGTCGTAAAAACCTGGGGCTTTTCATGTCTCTCTGCATCGATTTAGCATTTGTGAGAATGAATTGCAGATCAATTGGCTTACCTCCAGGCAGACTTAATGAGCAAGCAAAACACTGGAGCCTGTTGTTGTCTGCCATCTCGCTTCGTACTTTTTTACAAAAAAAAAAAAAACGATGTAGAGGAGTGGAGGGGAAAGGGTGCAATGATTTCCAGTTTCCTGCCCTCGCGACACTTTTGAGTAATGCTCCAGCCGCAGACTGTCCCTTAACCAAAGATGATTTAAGGGAATTCATTTTTCACTGCTGTCTTGCATTTGCCTGATGACAACAGAGCATTACAGAGATATTTTGTCCTGCAATCTGCGTGACTAATAACTTTATGAGTAATTTGTACTCAATGAGCATACCTCATTACTCTCTTTCTAAGGCTAACTTAAACCTTTTTTTGAGGGGCATTTGAATTGGGATAGCTCTTGCACGGCACCTAAACTCTGAAATTTCTTTAAGCCACATGCTCTAGAAGGATATAATGTTGTGGTGGAGCCTTGCAATGACTACCAGCACTCCATTACCTTTTTGTTTATCCGATTACATCATTCCGACTTGTCTGCCAAGTTGTTGTCACTGCCACATTGACTTAAATTTCAGCTCTAATCTTACTTTGTCCCTGGCCTGAGCTTAACTGCTTGACGGCTTGAATCACTTTCCCCGTGACTTTCACCCCAGTGATATACTATAAACATTTACCCTCTGCGCACCTGGGGTCAATAAAGCCTGTTGCCATTTGGTAATCAGATGGCACAGCAAATCTTCTAATCATGTCTAATACCCTCTAAAACGATTGGGAATGTTCAGCTGACAGTTTCCCTACTCCTCTCCCTGTCTCGCTGGCTGTGTGTCTCTGTTTGTATCCAAGGCACCTGAGTGGAGGACACAGCCTCCGCTTGGCCTTCTGTCTGCCATGCTGGCCTCGAGCGATTCCGTAGGTTCACACAGGAGTCACAGAGGTATGACAGGGCTTTCAGGTTACTGTTTAGTTTTGAGAGATAAGGGAAGGTAGTGCTTCAGTGTGGCTGATGGAAAAACAAGGACCAGGATTAAATAAGCCTGTATAGGAGAAAGGAAAGTGGAGAAGCTGATGAAATGTGGTCAAAAAGACAAAGTATCTAAGAAATGCTAGATTGTCAGATATCTTTTAGTCAAAGAGGAGACAGATGGGGATTTCATAACGCAGACTATTGTACAATGGTCACATTCAGGTATTTAGTGCAATTGGTGTTATCCAAAATGGCTGGGGAGGCAAATTTTAAATCGTGTTTGCACATTCAGACTAAAGATATGAAAGATCATGTTTTATGTCACCAAAGAAGCGACAACATAAAGAAAAGAGACAGTGCAACCAACATCCTGATAAAATCTGATCCTCTTCCTGCTTACCTCAAGACTCATTTCCTGACCTGAAGAGCTTTAACACATAAATATTTATAAAAATGCTTTTTTTTTTCTTAGATTAGACATATCAGCCTCCCGTCTCTGGACAGCTGACAATGAGCCAACTTAACAAAAACAACTGCTTGTATAAGCCAGCAGTAAACCAGCTAATGTTAGGCTTGACTGTCCTAAAATCATGCTTTTCCTCTGATAAACAGTTTGATTACACATTCACATCGTAATAATAATAATAATGGATTGGATTTATATAGCGCTTTTCAAGGCACCCAAAGCGCCTTACAATACCACTATTCGTATAAGCGTTTATTCAAGAAGCATCAGAATCCAACAAAGTTACGTTCATTTCAAAGAAAGTTTCACAAGCGCCAGCTAATGGGAGCTAACAGAGGCTAACAACAGCTAACAGAGGCTAACAACAGCTAACAGAGGCTAACAGTGGGAAAAGCATTTCCAGTACTGCTGTCATCAGACAGAAGTAAGCTTTACTGAGTCACTAACCTGTCTTCATTCATATGGCATGTGAACTGACTCATAGATATGGAGAATCGGTTTATTCCGAGTATATTTCAGATTTGATTCTTTCTTTCATTCTTTTCATTGCATTTCATGTTCTCCACTTTGGCTTCATCCTTTCTCACCTACAGCAGTCACCCAACTGCTGTACTGTGTCCTATAGCTTGAGCCTGCAGGAGCTGTTTCAAGGCCGTCATCTTCCGGTGGCTTGGACCTGAGTTGACATCAGTGAGATTAGTAGAATAATATAAAAAGGGGCCTCACAGCAGGAGCTCACACTTGAGGGACTTGCGAGCAGCGTCATGTTGAGCAGGAATATTCCGATCTTCCATAATTGCCCCACAATGTTTTAGACTGTGTGGTGAACATGTTTCCCTATTGTTCTTCCAGACTTTATTATACCACAGGGGTAAAAAAAAAAATAGAAAGGAAAAAAAAGAAAGAAAGTCGTGGTTATTGTATGAATGTGCGACCATTGAAAGGAACAGTGCTCTGAATATGCAGAAAGCACGTCAACAACACGCTTGTACCCTACCATTAGTCTCGCCTTCTCCCGCTCTTATCCTGCTTTCTTCCCTTTAGAAGAGAATGGAAAGGAGCACTGGATGGATTGCAATTCATTGGAGTCTTATTGTATGCAGTAATATACACTATTAAGTGGCAGCATATAGAAACAAACCTTTGATTAAATGAATTTGAATCACAAAGAAACAGCAAGACCCCTCCTCAAGCTTTCAGTTAATAAGGATTGCTTTTTTTGACTATGTACCTGCACACGCTGACTTTTGACACCCGCGGTTTTCAAGAGGGGTATTTCTGTAGACTCTCATATGGCGGCAACTCCAGATTAAATCAAGTCGACTGTAATAAAGTATAATGTTATATTCATTTTGTCATCATTACTGATTCCAGTGAACTAAAAGGCTTGTGGATTATAATGAATTTCAAATAAGTTCAATGTGCTAATGGGAGAAGATGGAGAGTAGTGTGGATTACTAATATTGGTTAGGGCTCTATGTTTCATTAGACTGTATTAGGAGAGGGAATATTCAAATAGGATTTGTGTGTGTGTGTGTGTGTGTGTGTGTCAAGTTGTTCTTTGATTGTCACACAGTCCTCTCCCTATTATTCATTGCCAATGAAATCTCAAAACAATGTTTAATGATAAACTTACAGAGTTGTTCTATATCTGTTTATTTATGTCATCCTTATGTGCAGACTGCAGCTTGTAGGAATAAAAATTATTAGTACACATTGCTTGGAAAGCAGGAGGGCATATTATTGAAATAAAGACCAAATAAGATAAATAACAATGGCAAAGACTGCTTGAGAAATCCAGTCATCCTATACATAGAATTCAAGAGCTGTATTTATCTGGGAAAGGCGTGCAAATCTATGTAAGTATCTCCACTGTTTGCATAATAGATTAGAAATTAGCATTTTTGTTCATTTTCCATGTATGCACAGTGCCTGGAAGAATAACACTCCATGCATATCAGATCAGCCTGCCTACAATTTTGCGCAGTATATTATTTGACAATCTAAAATGTGTAATTTGCATGAAATTGCTTAATTAAAACACAGTCACTGGGGGTATTAATTTCTTTGTCTGACAGTGGAGTGTAGTGAGGGGAGAGCAGGGGAGATGTAAAATGCTGTCAGATAGCGCTGTCACAGAGGCAGAAAGGAAATTCTGCCACATTTCAACCCCCTCCACCACCACCAACCACCCCTCCTAACGGCGCAGAGCGATGAGAGAGGATAACGCCTGCCCAGCTAATTTGGGTTATGGTGGTAAACGGAGGCCACTGCACTAGAAAGATACCAAAGGGAGGGAGAGAGGATGACGAGGGAAGGAGGGGGGGGATCACTGGAAAAGATAGGAAGAGAAAGAGAGGGAGACTAGCATAGCTGCCTTTGTGCCATGGTATCGTTGTTGTCCTCGGGGTGGAACTATGCCAAGCAGTTGTGAGTGATACAATCATGTCCGATACTATGGTGTGCCAGTATCAGGCTGCCCAGCCTGACACTGTTTATGTGTGCCTCGTAAAAAGCAAAAGCCCATTTGATTTTAGGAAGTCACATCTCTTCTACAGTTGGCTTGTTCAAAATCCATTTAAAATGCATTTTTAATCTTTCCTCAGAGGTTGTTTTTTTCTTCTTCGCTTCTTCTTCTGTCACAGAAATATAATTTGTCTCATTATGTTTTTTTTGTTTCGGAGATGCAATCAATTGTAAAAAGCACAATGTGAGCAGCGGATCGAAAACAGCCGCTTATTAATTGTTGCCCACCCTTTTCTTTTTTTTTGTGCCGGTGCTGTGCTGTGCCATTATGAATGTGGGAAATGCAAGCGGAAAAGGGCAGAGAGGTAGGCGAAGGATGAACTAAAGAGATTCAGAAAAATACACAGGGAGGAGGAACTCTTTGGAGCATGACAAAGAGTGAGATTAAAGCTCCTTTTCCCATTTCCAGTTGGCCCTGCGTCTGTGTGTTGAGTGTGTGTGTGTGTGTGTGTGTGTGCAGCCTGCACATCTGTACCCTTTTGTCTTAAATATCAAAGGCAGCAGAGGCACGTTAACATTTCAGTAATTCCAAAGTTACATGAGGAAGACATGGGAGGGTGAATGGTGCAACGAAGAAGTTATCAAACTAAGATGGAGAGAGAGTGAGAGTGTGTGTGTGTGTGTGAATGTTTCTTCCTGTTTTACACTGGCGCTCGGTTCTGAGAAAGCTATTTGCTAACTCGTGTGCCGTACCGCTGAGGGGTGGCGCTCGGCAGCAGCCAGACTGAGAGCTTTTAACAGAAAGAAATCAATTCCAAGAGATGAAGAGAGAAGGAGAGAAAAGTTTATGTGGGGAAGACACTAAAGACAGCAAAAGAGCTACCAAGAGAGAGAGAGTGAAAGAAATGCATATATTGGGTAACCAGAATTGAGGCAGACAGGCAGGCAGGTTCAGTAAGGGGTCCTTGTCACTAGTGTTAGCAGTGAGGTTGAGACAGAGACAGCAGCACTGAGGGCAGGCTAACACTGACAGGACCTCCACTGCAGCCTTGACGGCCAGCTTCACTGGGACCTTAATTGGTCCTTTGATGTTTCTGGAGAAGGTGGTGAAGGCACTGGAAATGGAATCTGTCCCTCTCTGCTGGCATGCCATTATATCGCTATGCACTCTGTGTTTATTTATGAATCACACCCTTCTTTCTCTTCCCCCCCTAGCCCGAGTGCTCCTCAAGGGTGCCCTATTTTGCTGTAAGTTTAGCTTTTTTCTCCATCTCTTTCCCTCATTCACTTTGTCTCTCCATCCATCCGTCCCTCCCTCCCTCTCTCCATCCCTTTCCTTTATTCAACACGTCGCCCCACTGTTAGTTTGTATCGTAGCTCTACTTCAAAGGCCCCTGTTCTTATTATCTACTGTGACTGATTTCCTCTTTAAAATGACAGCAAATGAAGCCCGGTGCGTCCTCGTGTCTGTTTGCAAGAGTGAGTAAAGTGCATTTATGCTTTCATGCGATCTGCTATTGTTTTAATTACTGTGCATCTGCATATATTGTGTTCACATGATAACTGCATAAAGGGCGAGCAGTATTAATAAGGAAGGTTTTGTGCTGGTGTGCGTGTTACTGTGCGCGCGTGGATGTGCATGCGTCACGACCCCTGCTGCCTTTGCTGATCAAATGGTGCAACAAGGGTAAGTCCTGCTAATGTGGGGAGCTGTTTAGAGCCAGGGCCTCCTTTTGAAATGATGATGATAATGGATTCAGTCCTCTCATTAATGGAGTCCGAGAGCTCATTAGGCACCAACAAACAAGCTGGCGCAGGAAATGCCAAGTACCCCCATCTGCCTATGTCTCCCATTTCATCCAAGGATGTGACCATGTTACTGTCATTACCCTCCCATTCCTCTCCACAGGCACAAACACACACCAGGGGGTACATACACACACACACACACACGTGCGCAGACATACACAGTGATATTTTCTAGCCCTCAGACGATCAACCACCCAGCCTCTCTGACCCGACTTCAAAGTCTCCCAGTCTCGGCACACTCAGCTGGGACTCCCTGAGAGACTCTCTCTGGGTTCTGGGGTCATGGGATCAAGAGGACTGAAATTGATCTTGTCTCTTTGGTCCTGCTCAACCCTCTTTAGTCTCTTGTCAAAATGTTATAGACGCTTGGCGTCACTCTGCACCTGCACAGAAACGCAAGAAAAAAGAAAAAAAAAAAGGACATTTTGCCTCCCCCCCCCCCCTACTTTTTTTTAAAACATATTAAAACAGGTAAAGAGCACAGATGTGGTATTATGGAACTGAATGACCTTGTCATTGTATGTCATCAGTTCTGAGGGGCAAATAGAGAGCAACAGAGATATGTCTCAACTGAAGGGAATAGTGTAAATCAAGTATAGACACAGTCATATGGGCGTATTTAGTCATTTGTTCTTGTGTATGTGTGACAGCTCTGATGGCTGAAGACATGGGTGCTGTTTCTGTAATTTTAACTTTGTCACCTCTCTTTATCCACTCAAGTCTGTAGCTCTGATGGATGAGAACTCTTGCTAAACAGATTGTTATATGCAGTATAGTTCCTTACTGTTCAGTTGAGTGCCAATTGAAATTGAGTTCAGTTCAATTCTTTATCAGTTTGTCTCAATGAATCTCAAGTTGACATACATATCAACAGAAAGACTGTAGTTGTCATATCTACAATGTGGGAATCCATCAATGAGAACAGCTTCTGGGGGGAGTGGCCAATTAGTTGGACCAATCATGGCTGTAACCAGCTGTGAGATCTCAGTATTTTTTTAACAACACAGTAAAGATTGTCAGGAATCATGCGTGAAACTCTCGGTCACTTTTACTTTAAAAAGACACAACGTTATGACCCGCCCTACAGCACCTCTGATTGGCTTGGTTTAAGCACAAGAAATGAATAAAAGGATACAGTGGGGCCTGGATTTCCATTTCAAGTGAGAAAATAATTCTGTTTTGTTATTTTAAACACACAACACTAATATTTCCATATTTTTATATTCTTTTCAGCATAAATATGATACATTAAGGGAAAATTTTCTGGGCTTCACAAATTTCTAAACTGTGGTTATGGCCGTGGAGCCAGTACTGCCTGTTCAAAAAGAATGGGTATCCAGCGAAAGCCATGCTTTTCAACATTACAATCTTTCTTTTCAAGGATTGAAAGATTCGAAGAAGGCTTATTGTCATTCGCATCACATAAACATTGGGTGCTAACCTACCTACTTGTAAACAACGACTGTTAAAATGTGACTGCACATTAGTATGACCAGACAACAGGTGGAAAATAGGAAAGGTCTGTTATAAAAATATGTGTCCCTTGCTTCCTGATTTCATATATTCATACATTCTGTTCTTCATAAACAGTCCAGAATCTACTTTTTTTTGGCCTCCAACAGGAGAAAAATTAAATTCTTTTTACCCTACAACTCAGTGCTGTCAACTGGAATCACATTTATCTTACTCACCCTCCTTAAATACCTAAAGCAACCAGTACAACAAATTAAGTTGCTCATAATGGCTGGAATCATCATATAAAAGATGAACACATATGCCTTGGCATCAACCAGTGGTTGGTAAATTCCCCTCTAAGCATGTTTACCATGACCACATTGGTGTTTTGAAAGAAAAGTAAGAATTGAAATTAGTAGCCATAAAGTCATCGATCAAGTTGGCTTCAAATTTCTTTTTGAAAATGCAGAAGTTTCCTTTGCCGGTCTTTTGAATTAACTTTTAAATTGGTTTTGGTCATCTTAACAAATATTCAATAATTATTTCCTTATTCTCCCTTTAAAAAAAAATTATGAAGGTGCCATTTCTTATTATGGTCATCTCAGGCATACAGTTTTGGCTTTAAGCACATAAGCTCCACCCACATGATGTCCAAACCTTCTGTTTATAGATGGCAGCCAATAAGGAGAAAGATAACTTAAAGTGGGGGAGAAGGAAGCTAAAACAGCATGATTCAGACAGAGGAAGAACTGAGAGGCTGTAACAGGAACTAATTTAAGATAAGTAAGAATTATTTCAGCTGTGAATATAAAGGTGCTTCAGTAAAGTCCAAGATTCAAATTGTGGAAATTAGGAAATATATGAAAATTACCATAATACCTACCCTTAAATTGTTATACCTGGAGCTTGTAAGAATGTGTTAGCATTCACTTTCCTCTCTTTTGAATGTTTTTCACTCTAATGTACCTCATTTGTTATTTTAATTGTTACCGTGCTGTGTTTTTCTGCTATTACTGGCAGTACTGCCAGTTCAATTCCTTAACACAAGATTAGGAAACTAACTGGGGAGGCAGAGGTCAGGAAGCAAGAGGTGGAGGAAGGGAAGGGGTCGGATAAGTTCATTTCAGGAGCATTTCTGGCACTGTTTTTACAATCCAAAATGAAAATACTTCACACTCATACTCATTTCACATGTGCCCATGATAAGAGCTAAGAAATCATTCCAATCCACTGAAACCGGAAATACAGACTGACAGTAGTGAGTTTTAAATGTCTCGTTCAATTAACCATCTTTTGGATTCCAAAAGAGCCATCCGCTGTACACCGTGTCAGAAGAGACATGCTGCGGATGACAAAGTCTTATCTGCGTTTCATTCCGTCTCCATCAGGGAAGGCAGTGATAGCTCCTTGTCAGCGAAGAGGAGGAGAGATCACAGAATACGAGTTCCCATAGAGCCAAACTCACAAGGGTCCACTCCAGTCTCACAAGGAGTATGACTGGTACATAATGAGAGACACCAAAATTATCAGTCAATACTTATGCTATTCTTTAGTAAAAATGCATCATAAACTTTCCTTCTCTCCCATTTCTGACATATTTTTCATCAAGTCATTCACTTCTATTTTTTTTTATACTCGTTTAAAAAAAGAAGTGAAATAGCATTTCTTTGATAGCGGGATATGTTTCCTTCTCTTTCTTTTTGCATTATAATTATGGGCTTGAGGGATATCAATTAAATGCGCCCAATTACAGAATGCTTCAAAACTGGAATATAAAGTTGCGCCTCCTTTTTTGATCTATTTACTCGCAGCCGAAGCAACAGAGAGAAAGAGGGAATAAGAAGTTTCAAAAACAGCCTGTGTTCCACATGAAAGGGACATTTGATCATGTTTTTTTTATTTTTGTCTTAAAGAGAAAAGCTTGCCAATGAGGAGTCATTCCCCATTAAAGTCAAGCAAAATTATCAGGCTTGCATTAAGGAGGCTTAAAAAAAAAAGGAAAACTGAGATATGTATCATGCATGTGGATATGCATAAACATGATGGAGGAGCTTAAGTAGAAAATGAGATCTGATGCCGTAGTGAAGAAGAGAAAACCAGCATGCTCGGAATGCATTTAAATTTAAATATTCATGTCATTATAATTCTGAGGAATGTGGAGCGACCGTATGATATTTTATTGAGGAGGGTTTTAAAAAATGAATGCTGTCCCTACTTCTTAATAAAAATCCTTGGCTTTCACTCGAAGTAGTCAGTCACACACTACTGTGGGTCTTTTGGTCGTGCAGCAGGCAGGAGAGAGTGAGACGGGAAGACAGGGCGCCAGTCAAAGCGGTCGACGGATGAATGGACGTGGGGTGGACAGCAACTGTGACTCTCTGCTAACATGCGGTGAAAACTGTAGCCCACAGACTGAGCTGACAGATGTCTTTAAAACTTTAGTGCAGTACTCTGTTGTGTCAGAACAGTGAGGAAAGGGTCGATACAAAACAAGCAGATCACCTTTTCGTGTTCGCGTTCACCAAGTCGAGCGAAACAGTGTTAAAATACAGGGCCTATTGAAGGCTAACGGATTGTTGCGTGAAAAACTTTCCCCATCTTTCAAATGTTTTGACCTTTTCTTTGTTTCTCTTGGTGGATTCTAGAAACAGAAGGCTATCATCGGTCACTGTAAACTATGAGCCACCCTGAATCAGTCAGTTACATGCTTAAGATTGTTTTCATCTACTTGAGAATCTGACAATGCTGTATTTTCTGTGCCCTGGTCCTGCATTTTAAGCAACCTTGACCTGAAAATTTAAGAAGTAAAGGGGAAAAAATTAGCTTCCAGTCTTCAGTAATGGTGCTGTTGGACTGAGAGGAGGCTACAAGGGAGCCCTGAGAACAAGTTGGGGATGGATGGGAGGTGGCGGTGTTGCTCAGGATAGATTACTCTTCTGCATCCCACCTCGTGTTAATTATCTTTTGTTTGCCCTTGATAATCCAGAGGGCCTGGTGTGCTGCCCGTAATGAAAACCCTGAATCACAAGGTTTACATTTAAGTAAAAAAAAAAAAAAAAGGGGGGGGGGGGGGCAGAGAGAGAAAGGAAAAAACAATGCCATTGTCATTACCACATCATCAGGGCATGATCAATAATGAATGAAACGCACATTTAGCAGGGAGAGGCAGGAGTTTATGAAAATGACTTGTGTGAATAGATTAAATTACAACTATTATTACTTCACTTTTGATGTAGTGCGTCAAATAATTACAAAATGTTAGGGGGGGGAAAGAGAGGAGAGAGGAAAAGCAGGGAGTCTTTCATTCTAGAGTTATAAAATTGAATTTATGTTATTGAGAAAATTGTGTCTCGGTGCTTAATGTATTACTCCAAATAACAGTTTCTTAAAATCATCCCTTTTGGATTTCTGAGGAAAAGATCATTAGAGTGTGAATAAAGCATTCACAGCCGCGTGATTAAATGGTAATATAAGCTCCTTTGTGTGTGCTTGTATGTGCCTGTGTGTTTGGCATTGAGTGAAAATCTTTGTGATAACCTAGCTATTAGTATCACGACTCACATTTCCCCTCTTCTTTGTCCCTGACATCGCTTTACGATCGCCATAAATCTACCGGACCAAAAGTGTTCAGACCTGCCGCTCCATTAGTTTACAACTCCACCCCGGCTTTTGCTCTTAGAAAATACACAAGGAATGGTGCTGGTTATGGATGGCGCCCTCGTAAATCATCCCCTCCTTCATCTTCTCCTGATAGAGGCATGTCATGGTGAATAAGCCAAACAAGATGGCCTCCTAAGAGTTGCGTCTGCGTCAACATGGTGTTTGTGATAGAGCTGGTGAAAGGCTTTGTCAGGGGATTAGAGTGTTGAAGGCAGAGCCGCGGTCGGAGCAGCTAATTATCTATATGTTAATGGGACGTCACCGCATTCTTTATTCTGCATGGTGTCTCAAGCCAGTGTGAGCTTCCTTACATGTGTGTGTTTGCGCCTGTGATCACAGATGAGTTTTTTTGAAATGACATGTACGGCAGCGATTCTCATTTGTTCGGGGGAAGTTTTCAAACTGTGGAAACGATGTTATTACACTTTGCCACAATCGCGCCTGTGTAATGTGCTATTTGCCATGCCAGGCCTGGATTTCGCAGATGGAAATTAGGGGAGAAAATTGCCACTAACTACTCAATTACAGCGCTTGATGGTTAGGCTGACCCCGGTTGGCAGCAATGGCAACACGGAGCCAATCACCTTCCCCAGATGGCATTAAATTAGAATAGGAAAAGAGGACAATTGCACATATTCATCGGAGAAAGACATTTGAATTACCTCAGATGCTTTGGCTTCATATTGAACAATTAAGTGCAGCGATGGGATTTTATAGGATGGTTTGGAGGCAAGGCGCTATGTTAGCATGATGGAGGCATTGTAAAAGGGCTCTGTCCTTGGATTTTCAATCTGACAATTAAAGGGGACGTTAGTAATTTGAAAAATTGTCAGAGAGACTCAATTGTCCATTAATCCTCTGACAATTAAGGAGACATTTAGTTGCCGGTCTGATGCAAAATGTTTGGTATGCGATATTCATTAAGGTTTACATCACTTATTCAAGTTGGACGAATTAGGCTGCAGGCATGCCTTAGTCTTTGCTTTTCTTGGAAAAGGTAATTTGATTTGATTGAACAGTTTCATGTTTGGAGTCTGTCTTCCAGCGCTGGCTTCGGTCTCGGTGTTCAGCGAGCGCCACTGAAAAATATTTTTGATTTCTCGGTCGGCTCTTTTCTCAGTGTTTATGCAGCGCTCGCGGGGAACTCAATTGAGGTATCATGGTTTTGATCGGTATAGTATTTCACATTTAAGTTGATGTTTGTGCTGCGTGTGATGCGTTTACTCAGCTGGGAAAGCTGATCTCCGCACGGTGCTGGAAAGCGTAATGCAATTACCTGATTCCTTTTCCAGTATAGAAGGCAGACACTTAAAACCAGAGTGCCCCCATGGAAACAGTTGGACTAGAAAGGTTTGCTCGCAGTATCAAAAACGGCAAAAGAACTGCTGTTAAACTTAGCATAGAAGCTGTGTTCACACACTATGATAAACAGCAGATCCCAACTTCACGTTTGAACTCACATTACACCAGAGCCGCCAATGCCAGGAGCAAGCCGCCGAGGCTTCGCCTGACAGCTGGAAGTTTGGAGGATCCTCCTCATGTGACGTTTTTCTCTGACATAATCTGCAGCATCTGCAAGTCTGTAATCAGTGTAAACCACAGTTTAGCTAAGATGTGTTTTCCCCTGCCAAGGGTTCACATGTGTTTACATTGCGGGGACAGACAAAAGCTTCGACTAACTGTAGTCGGGAACAGTGTTTTGGCAGCCACCGAAACCACTGGCAGGCTCCGCGCTCATTTATCTCATCTCTATCGCCAAATCAATGGCAGCTCTCATAAAGGAAGGAGGAGATTAATTGTTTTAGGGCTAACTCGTCTCCTTTTTCAAGGCTTTTATGCTTGCGGGTTATGTGCAATCTAAGAGCCACTGGCTTTTCTCTTTAACCTGTGGAACAACACTGTGTGCCGGTACTGGAGTCAGTTAAGATGTGTGTGGTGGTGTGTGCGCATTTGTGCATATTCCGCAATGGAAGTGACAGAAATGCTGACGGAATTCTAATACGATGGCTTATTCTCACGACTCCGGGCGAAATGGCTGTAGCAGCAGTAGCAGCAGATTTAGCAAAGGAGGGAACTTTTTGGCATGAAAGTTAACAACCTCGCTTCCCCAACACACACACACACATGCATATACACACAATTCTTCCCAACTGAATCAAAAATAACACTGAATCAGTAATAACACTGATTCAGTGACTTTTTTTTCCTCATCGCTTTGGCTTTTTATCTTGGCCAGGCTGTTTGCCTATGCATCGTCACTGGAGGGGCAAAACACATACCCGTCCTTCTTCCATATTCAGTAGGTGTAAGACATCAAAACATTTTCATCATTAAAATGCTTACCATTTGTGGCCTTTGTAGCGCAAGAATATACAATAGATTTAAATCTCCCCATCCTCCCGGAGAGCAAAACAAAGAGTGCTATTAGTTCTTTATAGTAATGGAACGGCATCCCAAGGTTCTGCGCGGGGACCTACCTTTTGGGATCAATTATGTGGCCACAGGCTCTTTTTAAAAGAGCTGCACCTGATTAAAACTCTGCCGGTTTCCCAAGGTCCCTTTGTGTGGAGTGCTGAGGCCCTCGCCACGGCTATTTATTAGCATATTGTCTTTTAAAGGTCATTGTCTGTTTTGCATGGCCCCACTCTATCTAGAGTGGGTCGCCGTCAGATTCACTTGCTATTGTTCTGCAGCACTTGCTAGTTGAGTGAGTAGGGGGGGAAAAGAGCAAGATGCAGAAATGTTGTGTGCTTTTCACCCCCCCTTGACAAGAGTTGGGTGTGTTGATACAGAAATTGTAGAGAAAGCATGCATGCATGCACATGGCTTAGTTGTTGTAGGATCGTGGAACGCTGTCCCAGCAAGTGGGACAGTTCCTTCTCATTCCTTCCAAAACCACATATGAAAGGAGTCTCCTACAGCCTTGCATGAGCTGTTATCTTTGTCAAAATCTGTTGTCTCAGAAGTGCCTTGACAAAAGAAGGGCGCATGTTGAACAGTGGTACACATCAAAAAGAAGCTGTAGAAAACTCGGCCTGGCTAGCATGAATCAGTGGGGCAGGCGATGGAGCACTGAGAGCTTTTTGCAGATGAAGCTGTTGGAGATGGTGGTAATAGAGGGGAGCGTGGAGGGAATGAGAGCAAGGCCCACAGTGGGCCAGAAAAACAGAGGAGACCTGCCTGTTTGCTTCAGATGTGGTAAATGCTGGCTCCCCATAGACTCCATTAGAGCTTCATCAGGAGCCGACGTCAAGGGATGGGGGAGAGTGAGAAAAAGAGAGGAAAGCAAAAAAAAAAAGAAGTAGGAGGAGGAGTAAGAAGTTAGGAAGTGAAAGAAGAAAGAGAGGGAGGACATAACGATGAAGAGAAGAGCAAAGGCTGTAAAATAAGGGAAAGGTAGATGGAAATGCGCTCGTAGACACTTTAAGCCAGCAGTACGTCCACAAAACTGCAATAAATTCCACCTTCCAAGAGGACAGAATCACCAATTGTACTGTAGTTTATTTTCTTCTGTACTGGAAGTTGAGCTGTAATTGTTTTCCTTTCAGTGTATAATCACCAACTTACTCAACACATGTCAAACAGCTCAGCTTAGTCTTCTATCAGGCCAGTAATGTCAAACAAGAAAACTAACAAAACAGCTTGAGACAGTTATACCTTTTACTTTATCCATAAGAACCCACACCCCTTTTTACATTGAGTTTTAACATTGAGTCTCCCATAGTTTTCCTGACAGTAAAAATGGAGGGCTCTTATGGCTTAAAAATCTAGTTATATTTAGTGCCGTTGTGTTTACATTTGTTTACGGCATTAAAATTCAGCTGAACTTTAGAAGAACATTTGAGTAATACTGCTCTTTGGCCAGAAAGCACTATGACTTACAGGTTTACAAAAACGTTACTTTAAGGAAGAACATTTAGAGTGCCCCCCCCCCACACACACACACACACACACACACTCACACACCCCCGACTCGGCACAGACAGTTTATGGCAGCATAAATCATGTTTTGTGCAATAGCTTGTTTTATCCCATGAGGTCTATGGGTGACTTGCGTTAAGGAAATGTGGTATCAGTTTGCGTTTAAATGGAATCCTTTTGTGTGTTTTCTCTTTGTTTCTTTGTTTGACTTTATTAGACAGCTGATAGTTAGGGGTTAAAAAGAAATAAAGACAAAAAGCAAAAAAAGCAAAAAAAGCAAAAATCCCTTCAGTGTATGGTATGAACCTTAACCATGTGGCCTGCAAGGCGACCCATTTATTTAAAAAAATTTTATAAAGGAAACTTTGTTTAGTCACACAAATGAGACTATAAATTACACTTCAGTTCCAATTTCTGCAACGCTTAAGAACAAAGAGCTCAAGGTTTTTCAAGTACTGTGTCTTAAGGCCTTAAGGCTTAAAATCTGTGCCAATATTTCGAACATTAAAAATATTTTCACCTGTTCGTAATCCAGCCACTCACAGCAACCGGGAGAAATTCGCTGTGTGTTTATTTTTCTGAAACAAGTTTGATCTTTTCTGAATGAATAGATCGGACCAGTCAGACCACTGCATTTGGGAACAAGTTTGCTTGTAGCTCAAAACGCAATACTTTGGGTGTATATATATGTTGCATGACAAGTTTGGACCTGCAACAAAACAGAATTGTGTTTTGCTTGTGTAAAGGCTTCTACTCAAAGATATAGATTCAGACAAATTCAACCACATACTGATGACAAATCAAAGGAAAATTCCAACCCAATCTAAAGCCACTGTGTGCCTCCAGGAAAGCTTCTGTGTCCATTGGGATTTTTAAAGTCTCCTCGCAACTTATGTGTCCCTATATAATACGCAAAAAAGGAGGGAAAGAACCAACTAGGAAAGCAGGATTGAGGTAACAGGTATTTAACAAAATGACACGTCCTTGCTTCTGTCACATTAAGCTGATGCCAATTAACTAACGTGTGGCACAGCTGCATTATCTGTGAACTGCTTTGTTAGCTGCATTCCATCTCTGTCTTATAAATGTACTTTTAATTAGATACATAATGTAGAACAATGTGCATCTAATATACAGATGCCCCAATACATTTTTCTTTTTCTTTTTTATGAAGCATAAACTAATTCATTTTATGAACTCTAAAAAGGCTATGATAAACCTGGTTCTTACTCTTTGAGATGCTTTTAGGAGTTGACACATCCAAGATGGCAAGTTGAGACTGGTGCTTGCTTTGAACTGAGATCCATAACCGTGGGTATTTTGGTAAACATAGCTTTTTAAAAAATGCGTTTTTGGCCTTTCATACACATGTAACTGCATTTTGGATCACTGATTGGATCATGGATTTTGATATATATGAAAGTTTTAAGTCTTGTCATAGTACTGAAACTACCCTTTTAATTGTTCTTAATGATTAACTTAAAGCAGTTGATTCAGGAAACAATGCTGTTTTAATACTTTCAGACTTAGCAGCTTTTGATACTCAGTTATTCTATTCTTCTGTCTTGTCTTGAACAGTCTGTGGGCATCAGGTGCAGTGTTATGTGTATTTACATTGAATTTTCCAGTAATGCAATAATGTAATGCGTTACTGTACTAAATGTAGTAATTATATTGCAGTTGGAAGCATGCCTATGTTCCTGTGTGGGACGAGGAAAATGTGGAATGGTCTACATCTTTTCAGGAGTGGAGATAAGGAGGTTACTTTTTATTGCACAAAAGGACAAGAGCTTGATGGTAAATTTCACACTGTGTCAAGGACAGAAAACCCTGCAATATCCTGCTAACAGAACTTCAGCTCTGTGCAAGCATCTGCACAGACAACATGCTAACTCAAAGCTAGCAACAAACCCAGAGTGATGATAAAGCTGAGTGTATTTCAACTCCAGACCAGCAAACAGAGCCTGAACTTTAACAGGTAACAAAAGCAGTAATGAGCAGTCAGGCTTGCAGCCTCCATTTCCACTCGTTGATGTTTTTATAGTAAAATTACTGTGGCGATTACTATGAAAGTTGCTTTGAGCTGTTTTACATATTTCCTTTGTTTTGTCATTTTGTGTTCCAACTTAAAAACTAAAAGAAAGATCCTATATCCCTATTTAGGGATAATGGTTTGTGCTGGTGTGTGGGACTGTGGCGTATAGGTTTACAGTGGTCCCTCGCTATAACGCGGTTCACCTTTCGCGGCCTTGCTGTTTCGCTGATTTTTTTTGGTGCAATTTTGCTTTTTTTATTTTTTTTATTTTTTTAAAATTCATTAATGTATTTTTTTTTTTCACAGTGCATTGTGTTCGGCGTCCTGATTGGCTGTAGACCATTAAATCTCATGCTGTGTCTCCTGTACCTGTACCTGTGCGTTCAGCTTGTCAAATTTACATAAATCTTCAATTGCTAGCAGTGTGACTCTGAAGTGCTGTGCTGTGTGTTTGTAAATTTTCTCCCCAACAAACACAACAATGTAGACGAAACATTTTGCACCACAAAGGGACCTGCGCTAGCACCCAAAAGGCAGAGGAAGATGCTAACCATCGCACAAAAAGTTGGACTTCTGGACATGCTAAAGGAAGGTAGGAGTTACCATATTTTTCGGACCATAAGTCACACCACATTAAAAGGCGCATGAAGCGAAACATGATTGATTCATTAATGTTGAATTCTCGTGCAGCTGCTGTATGCCCATGTTCTGAATCTGAAAACAGGGTTTGATCATTGGTTTCATTCTATAATATATTGAACTTTGTGAGTGTTTACACAAGGGAGAAAAGTGTGAAAATGTTCGTGCCTGTCTGAGAAAAGTGTATAAAGTGTGTATTGAGGGGTCTTACAGCCTTAAAACATCTATAATAAGTGTAAAAAACAAAGCTGACTACTTCGCCGATTTCACCTATCACGGTTTATTTTTACAATTTAACTCCCGCACTAAACGAGGAACCACTGTAGATTGTTAACTGGTTGTTATTAGACATTTTAGGTAATTTTACAGAGTCGTGCAATTAATTTTTTCTCCGGGGAGTATGTAAGTAATGCACTGCATTACTTTAAAGTTAAAAGTAACAAGTAAAGTGTAATATACTTATTTACTTATTTGAGTGATAGAGGTGTCTCCGTAAAAATGGATGATTTTTCTTCGTCTGCAGTCTGTGGTGTACCCCAAGGGTCTATTTTGGGTCCATTATTGTTTTCCACATATATCTTGCTCCTGGATCAATTCTTAAGAAATATAACTGCTCTTTTCATTGTTTTGCTGATAACATCTAGATTTATTTCCACAAAATCTAAAGCTCTCAAGATTTGCATCAATTACCTTGAACTGGGATGAGAAAATGTGAAAATGATACTCCAATTTTATCTTCACTCCACTGGTTTTCTTTCAACTTTAGGATTTATTGATTCTAAATAGGGTTTAAAAAATACCTGTATATGTGTGGATGTAGCCTGAGTGGATGTAGGCTTGTGGTCCTTCAGTGTATTTTTCTTTACACAGTGTAATAGTAGTTTGAATTTTAAATTAAAAAGGGACAGCTCACTCACCTGGAAGACTTATAGATGTTTAAAGTGGACCTGCTCTTTTTTCTCTTCTGTCATATACACATCATAAGAATAATGGGGGCTCATGTGAATTATCACCAAAGTTCCAAACAATGAAATCAGCTTATGTACAAGTAATTCCTACACCCAAAGTTTTACACTAATCCAAATGGTCATTTTCATCCTTGGTTTTCTATGAGCTATGTGACAGGGAATATCCTTAGTATGGTCATCTAAAGCCTCACGGACCTGTTGCACAAACTGTGGGTTTAAAAGAGGCAGGCAATCAGAAAAAAGTTGGCATAAAGAAAGTTAAAACTGCAATTTCAGACACTGGATGAACGGAGTTGCAGCACCAAGGCCCAGTATTGAGTTTTCCTCTTCCTCTTCTTTTTTTTAAATTGTAGAGTCTAAAAAGAACTTTTGTTAAACAGGAAATCGGCATTGTGTTGGTGTTTCTAAGCTTATAATTTTAGCTTAGTGTGTTAAAATAATACAAACAAACAACATCTGGAGAGTAAGAGAGTGTAATCGTCCTGGGTTATGTAAAAGAAGATGACTGACACTCCTTTTTTTTAGGTTGGTTGAGACACACGGCTGTCCACATCACCTCCAGGACATTAGTTGTCAGCAGTGTTAAGAACCACTTTGAATTCTATTTTTATCAGAAAATGATTAGATAATAAAACAGGTTTTGTTTTATGCAAAGACTCCACAGCCTTCCTCCAGTGGTGTAAATGAGAATCAAATGGGGGGAAAAATTGTGGAGGTGAGCACTGTGTCTGATGAGACATCAAGAGACGACAAGGTGCCTCTAAATCTGCTGTTTCTTCAACTTGCTTTTGAGCAAAAGTGCCACTTTGACAAATTTAAAGAGAAGCGAGGGAGATGATCTGTGCATTTTAAGGTCACAAGGGAAGGAGGCGCTTACTGTTTTACATCTTGTCGAAAAGAGTCGACTCAACTCTCACCTGGTGGAATAACTTCACTGTTACTTGCTGAGGATGGTGAGGTAGTGTGCGCGTGTGTGCATTTTCAAACTTGTGTGTTTACGAGGCCGGATGTGTACCGCCGTTTAATGATGAGTAGAATCTTTAAACGTAAGGACTCAGTATATGCTGATCCCCACTTCCTGAAAGCATTTTTGAAGGGTAATGCTGGAGTTTATGGTCAATATAAGAGCACAAGGCGATGAGGAGCCCCAAAAGTGTAGTAATAAAACCTTTGTGTCATGGACTAGAGATACTACTGGGGGCTGAACTTGGTGGGAAAATTTGCATCTTCTTTTAGCGAGTATGCACAAGTCTTCTTAAAACATTCTTTCTTCCCGTCAGAGGATGCAGGCAGGAGTAGCAATGGAGTGCAGTGTGGTGCTGTGTGTTTGTGTATGTGTGTGTTGTGGCAGTGGTGGTGGGTTTAGGGAGGGGCAGACAGGAATCATGAGTGACTCCAGGCATCCAGCCACATCTGACTTTGATTAATTGGCCTGGCGTTCTTCTGTCTCTCCACTGGGCAACCTGACAGAAAGGTAGACCACGGAGCAGCTCAGCACCACCAGGGATGATCCGTCTTTTGCTTTCTTTCTTTTTTCTTTGTCTGTCTCACGCTTTCTCTGCCCTTTTCATTGTCTCTCTCTCTCTCTCTCTCTCTCTCTCTCCCTCTTTCTTTATGCTAGCTGTCAGCAGGTGAAGAAGACACACTCCACAGAGCTTTGCCAAGTTAGCTCAAATCACTCAGGCGCACCTTAAAATGACTTCCCACGGAGGGAGGGGATATAATGTAGTTCATTGTTTTCTGACAGAGATTCAGGATGTACACAACTTTCCAACAGGAGGGAAAAAAATGAAACAAAGACAGTTAGGATCTCAACAAATGCCTGAGGATGTTTAATCGAAGCCATTGTACTCTAAACCATGTCTATGAAACACACATTGTTCCTCCTCTGTTAAATGTTTAAGGGTCGGCATGTACTTTTTTTTACACTTTGTCACCTGTCAGAAGTGAACTTTGTCCGTTTTATGCACATGTTATAAATGAGAAGTAGACACTGATGCAGCGCTTTCTAAAGTGTTAGAAGTGGCCTTACAGGAAAGAGTCTAAGAGACTGACGGTGAATCTGAGTTTTTGCTTCCCCCTTCTCAGAAATTCTTTATGAGGCCCAAATGTTAACATATTAAATCAGAAGGAGACGTACACACTTGTCACAAAAAGAAAAGCATGGATTTTCTTCACTTTCCTAAATGTTTATATTGTATCAATTTGTCATGATCAGACTGCTTAATTAGCATTACATATAATCTGAAAAGCAAAAGTTAATCATTTCTGCCTAAGAAAAGTATTTCCACTTATTAAGTAAACAAGTGCTAGACGAGTTCTTAGGAGAACGTCAGGTAAAAAAAAAAAAAAAATCTGGTGGTGTTTGTAATTGCTGCAAAAATAGATGACTGGTGGAGAAATGTGTGTGCTAGTGCTTATATTTTAATTTCTTGGTGTTTTTATGACCTTGTGAGAGCTGCTTCTGTTGATATGAGCTGATGTCAGAAACAGGCGTTGGTAAAAACAGCAACAATCACCAGACTGAAGAGATTTGCCAATCTACAATATTCTTTGTATAGTGCCAGGAAACAGTTGATGGGGAATTATATACCTGACAAGTACCAGGTTTGAAACTCTTTAGAACTTTTTAAATTGTTCATTGCATAGATCAACAAGGTGCTGGAAACATTTCTCAGAGATTTTGCTCCATACTGTTGTGACAGCATCACACAGTTGCTGCAGATTTGTCAGATGTGAATCTCTTGTTTCATCACATTCCAAAGATGCTGCGTTGAATGGAGATCTGGTGACGGTGGAAGTCACTTGAGTACAGTGGACTCATTGTGATGTGCTTTGTGACATGATGCATTACCCTGCTGGAAGATGGTTATGGTCAGCAAAAATACTCAGGTAGGCTGTCGCATTTAGAGGATTAATTGGTATTAATGAGCCTATAGTGTGCCAGGAAAATATTCCTGCAGCATTAAACCACCACCATCAGCCTGAACTGCTGAGATGAGGCAGGATGGACCCATGTTTACATATTGTTATTCATGCTGTAGCCACAGTTTCCTGTTCTTAGTTGATAGGAGCGGCACCTGCTGCTGTAGCCCATCTGCTTAAAGGTTCAGTGATGCTCTTGGTTGTAACTGTTGTTTGAGCTTTTGTTGCTTTTCTATTAGCTGAAAGCAGTCTAACCATTCTCCTCTCACCTCCGATATCAAGAAGGGATTTTCTATCCTGGAGAACTGCTCACTGGATATTTTCTCTATAAACCCAAGTGGTGGTTTTGTGGGAAAATCCCACTAGATCAGCTCATCTGGTATCAACAACCATCGAAGTCACTGATATCACCTCTTCCCGTATTCTGATGCTCAGTTTGAACTTCAGCCAGTCATCTTCACAATGTCTTCATGCCTATATGTATTGAGTTGGTGCCATGTAATTGGCCGATTTGCTGGTTAAGGAGCAGTTGTACAGGTGTAGCTGAAGTGTAAACATCCAGGGAATGCTGCAGTTCAGCACAACAAAATAAACCAACCAAAATACTATCCTCGTTTTGATATTCATGTTTGTGTTTAAAGCGCTTGTATTTGCTGCTGCTCTTGGCAAAGGTCATACAGATTAAATTAAGCACACTGAGTTAAAAAAGCAAATTCAAAAGGTAATTAATTACCATATTTAAAGCAACTTTATGGAACTTTGAATCACAGAAGCTGAAACAGGACTCTTTAGGGTTACTGAGTCGTTGGTAATTCCCAGTACATTACCTTTTCAGGTCCTGAAAGGGGATACATGGCACTAACACACAGAAACAAGTGCCATGTATGGCTGCCAAGTCCCCCCTCCTCCTCACCACTTCCCCCCTCCCTTTTCCTCACATCCCTTCTACCATCAGTGTTTAACCCCGCTCAATTTGCCCGTCTGGATGAAACAATACTTGTGATCAGCGCGTGTAATGGCACCTTATTAACCCCAATTACCACAATTAAAACCCTGCTGCCACTGGGCCCCTTTCAAGTCTTAATTAATCAGATGGCAGCAAAGAGGCTGTTTGGTGCCCACCAACCCCTCCTCAATACACAAGACACACATACACATCCACACACTGGGACTCACGCACACCTTCTCACCAGCCTTGACCGACCATGTGGCCTCGCTAAAAAGCACATCTGGCGGAACAAAACGTCTCCATGCTGGCAGACAAATGCCTTGACTTTACAAATGAAAGGCAAGCCTCTCTCTTTCACACTCCCTCTCTGCTTGTTTCTCTCTCTCTCTCTTTCCATCTCTGTGATGTGGGTATAATGAACATTACAAGCCCCCTTGGCACAGTGCCTTATTGAGAGGGTTTGGAAAGCTGCCCAGTTTGTTCCTCACTAATTGCTTAATTGATGCATTGTTTTTACTGATGATACGGATTTGCCCCCTCCCTCCCTTTCTCCTTTCCCTCCCTACCGCTGCACATGGATACAGATACAAAAGGAATTACACCCTATTAGCAAGTCATGGTCCCTTTCAGCAGACTGTATTAGAGACTTAAAACCATTGTGATGGCTTCCCTAATTGAGTACAACCACTTGATGTAACATAATGCCATGTAAATAAAACCACTTCCCCCTCCTGCTCACGTTTCATAAGCAGCCACAAGAGACAAATGAATATCTAGCAGCTATAACAAGAGACTCTTTTATAGCCATTGCAGAAATTACTTAAAGACTACTTGCAAAGAGGCCTTTATTTGTTGGTTGGGACATTAACTCTGGACGCCTTCATGTAATTTCCTCCATCAAGGCAATAACTTGCAGGCTGTGCGTATGCACATGTGTCCAGTCGGGATAACTAAGTGGCATTTGGTTAGTGTACTTTGGGAGTTTAATTAGCAGGCTAAGGGTTAATGAAGGTCTCTCCCGGGAAAGAGTATGGAGACTTGTTGTAGTGTCTCATAGGAAAATACACATGCCCTCCCTTGAATTGTGTGCTTCCGCACTTGCACAGATTTCACTTGCTATTTTGAGTGCATTTGTGCCTTGATGCCGACAAGTGGGCTAAAGCTCTGTGCGGCTGCAGTTAGATGTAGCTTTTTGTATATATTTTTCTTCGCTAGAAAAAGCCTAATTTTAACAATACACACAAAAAAAATTCTGACAGCTGCCATTGGTTCCCCTCAGTCTCCTAGTAGATACACATGTGGCATCAATTTCAAAATGTTGCCTTGTTCTCAGGTTATCGGATTAAAAACATTTGGAGAAAACTTGACCTCTGACTCTGAGGTTTTTTAGATCTGCCTATGGTAGATTGAAAATCTTTGGGGACTTCCATATCAAGTTATGGCATTCTGTACGTTTCTCACCTTCAGTGGTTGCTTCCTTGCTGTCTCTAGCAGACGTGAGGAGATGTCCCACAGTTTTCAGGTAACTCAATTACATCAACAACAGCAATGCTGATTAGCTAGTATTAATCAAATATTGCTAGCTCTCAATATGAGAGAACAGTATGCAAAACATAAAATTAATTAACTTTGCACATTATATAGTCTGTATACAGTTTATAAGTATTTGGCAAAGATTTGGGCAAATCAGAGACTGGATCTCAACCAAGTAGAACATATTTTGAAGAGTGCTTCACATTTACTCCATTTGATTCTAAATCCTCTATGGGTGGTGTAGGCAAAACTCCAAAATCCTGCCATTGTCCAACTACTCGTGAACCTAACTATAATGCATAAAAGTGTCGCCTACAAATTGGGTGTATCCGAATTAAGACATAGTGGTGTTTTAATGCATTCTTTTTCTCTAGATATCTCTTTTCCCTCTCAGCCTCACCCATACTAACACAGACACAGTTACTTGCACACATAACCTAGTGCGCACACACACACATAGGCTTCTGCATATTCCTACTGATGTCTGGGATAAAGAGGATGCTTTCCCTCCGCCTGTGTGTTTGTCCCTAGCTCTGTCGGAGTGCAATCCCTCTCTGACAGCTTCACGCCAAGAGGGGCCAGGAATCAGTTAGATGAAGGAGAAGCTGGTCCACCGAGAGAAGCTGAAGACACAAACACACACTTGTGACACACGTGGTCACAAACAGGAATGCTTGTATACACACGAACACATACGCACGCACACACACAAACTTCCTAATACAGCTACTGGCATATAAGTACACACATACACAGTAAGACATAAACACACACACACACACACACGCACAGACCAACTTCAAGGCCTCAGAGAGAGTGAGAGAGAGAGCTAGAGAGAGTAGGATGTTATTTATTCATCAGTCTTTCTTGTAGTCAGGAGGCAACAAGCCCCCAGAGCTATAAACACAGAGAGACACAGGCCTCAGTGAACTCCAACCCTGGGAATAACAAGTGGTCCCAGTATACAAGAATGCACACACGCATGCGGGATACCTGCACAAACACATACACACATGTGGGGGGTGTCAGAGGCCTGACATAGCAAAGATAAGAAACATCCTCTCTGGGAAAAATGAAGACAAAAGCAGACTACAATTCAGGACAGGGCTCCCGCAATGTAACCGGCGTATGTAAACCACCGTTACGAAATCACAAAAGGAAGAGCGGACTTGATTCTGAAGCATGATAAATTGATTTTTTGTACTTTCATACTTACTTTGACTGAATATTAATTGAATCAGGCAGGCAGGATGGGATAGGAGGGCTAGACAGGACAGGAAATAATCACGAGTCTAACAGAAAAAAGGGGAAAAAAGTGCTGAAGGAATGGGATCTGGCATTCCTGCGTAAAAATAGCATCCCCTGCAAACACATTAGCTATTATCTCTTTGGTGCAGCACAGAGTCGTGCAGCCTGCACTCCGGCCCCCCTTTGGAGCTAGAAGACTGCATTTACATGAAAGCTGAGCAGTAGAGGGGAAATTACAACTACTGCGACTCGGGCTTATTGCATTATGGTTATGTGGTGATGGGGGGCATGGTGGTGTCACCTAGGTGTGAGGGTGAGTCTTTGCTCGGCAAACAAGGTTGAAACCTCAACTTCATCTCCCTGGTCACCGGTTCTGTGTGGAGTGTGAATAGTTTTCTGTTCCTGTGATAGTCTGGTGACTGTCCAGAGTGTAGTGGTGTGATATATTGCACATTTTGATATGGATCCGATACCAAGTAAACGCCGATACTTATAAAGGCAGATTATGTAGGGAAAAGCAGTGTGTCATGACTTACAGTATGAGATAAGTCATCAGTTTGCAAATTCTGAACACATTTTAGAGACAACTAAATCTGTGATTTTTACTTTTCCAAAATAATTAGTGCACACAAGAAAACACACCTTTCAGCTTTTCATGTATTGTAAAGAACAAGTGTTTTGGAGACCAAAAATGTAAATGTGCCTGTCTCTAAAGGGCTTTGGGTCAGCTCCTATTGTTTAAATGTGCTAAAGGACAGCGGTCCCCAAACCTGGGGCCACAGACCGGTACTGGTCCATGAGTTGTTTGGTACCAGGCAGCGAGAGCTGAGGCTCGGGTGAGAAATTTATGATTTTCAGGGTTTATATCGTTATTTTATTTAATCGTTTTTATCATTAACTCGGTTTCCCTGGGCCTTTTCCAGTCTGCTATGAATAAATCTTTTTTTGGTACCGGTACTGGTTTTATTTTGTTGTGTTTATCAGCAACACCTTAAAGGCCGGTCCGCGAAAATATTGTTGGACATAAACCAGTCCGTGGTGGAAAAAAGGTTGGGGGTCGGTGCTATAGGATATAAATGAAGTAGACGTGACAATCAACTAAAAAAAGGTTCATACATTTTTCAAAGTGCGTGTTTAAGGTATATCTTTTCATTTCCAAATAATTATTTATTTAACACAGTTTGGTGGGCTGCGTACTGCACAGTATGACAGAAAAATATTGATCCCATCACACTAGTATTAATCCGACACTGATACCAGCATTAATAATCAATGCTACTGATATTGGGATCAATCCTTCACCTTTTGCCCTTTGACAGGTGGGATAGGCTCTGTTCTCCTTGCAACCCTGAATTAGATAGGTTTAAGAAAGTGGATGGACGGACTACTTATAATTCTTACTTATCTCTCCTCTAGCTCCTCTCTTCTTCTCTTATTTTGTGTGAATCTGCGTGCTGTGTGGGAAACGGCATCAGTAGGCCCACCTACATGGGCCACTCAGGGCCAGAGAGGACTGATGCTGTTAGTCAAATCTGCAGGGACCTGCTCCAAGCAGCTGTTCACTAGCACCCTGATGTGTTTGTGTGTGCACTTGCGCGCAATAGTTTGGTGTTTTTTGTTGCGCACGCATTGAACGCATATTTGTGTGTGTTTGCATTCCTGCATTCACACATCCCGATCCACTTTGTGGTTTCTGCCACTTCAAGCACCCTCTCCTTCAATGCTCTGTGACCAAACACCTGCTGTACAGCAATCTTTTAATGAGCGATCCACCTGAGAGAGGAGGAATAAAGAGCAGCGGGAGGAGAAGGATTTCATGGGTCTTTATTTTTTCTTCAGCTGAGTCACCTGTGTTGTGTTTAGAGGCTTAAAGCGTCATTCCTCTGCGGAAACATGCGTTTGGCTTTGATTAGAGCTGCAATCACACTGCGGACACAGAAGAAGAGGAAAAAAAGTGATGCATTAGCAAGAGGATGCACACATCCAAACACACTCATACAACACTTTTTCAGACACTTTCCATAAAGAAAAAAAAATAAAAAATACAAACCGGTGTCATAGCATGCTACCTAGGAGAGAAGAAGCCACTCGTTCCATTATTCTCTCTCATCTCCTCTCCTCTTGTGTTCACTTCTCACTCTTCAGTGTTACTCAGTGTGCGTGCAACTCTGGATAGGAGTATGCATGAACTTGAACATATGTGTCTGTGGGTGGGTGTATGGGCAGTGCTCAGTCTTAGCAGTAAGGAGGTGATTTGTAGGAAAAGCCTCGACTACAATGCTCACTTCAAAAGCTCCTTGAGGATACCGCGCACTCTCACGCCCGCCTGCACTCGGGGCCCAAATCAGCAGGCGAATTCCTGCTTTGCGCGGCATTAACCCGCCATTTCCCTCGTCCTCCTCATACATTATGTTCTTTGAATTTGTGTACCTAATTAGACCTTTGGGTGTGCTGAAGTGGCTCCTCTAATTTATTTGGCACGCTTTCAATAAGGTGCGTGAACTTTCTGTCCTTTGTCCGTGTAATATAAATGATGGCAGTTAGTTAGGGTTGCACGTGTGATTTAGTTTTTTTTTACGTTATTTAATTTATTTATTGTTGTCGCTTCTTCTAGATTTGTTCAGAGCTTGTAGCCAAAATCGGGCCTGTTGGTCCTTTGAAATGTTCCTGTTTTAAGTCTTCGTAGAGCAAAATGAAAACACGTTTTTTTCCGTGAAGGAGGTGTAGTTTTAATATGTTGTGACTTTTTTTGAGTTTTGCAAGCAATTTATTTGACAGTCAAAAGGCTCCTAACTGACAAATTCATTGAATATACTCGTCATACTCTGAAGACTGATCAAATGGGCAGATTTTATTTGTACATGCTCCACTGAAAGCCTTAATGGAGATGTTGTTTTTTTCTCTTAAAGGCATATATGTAAGTGTGAGTGTGCATGTGTGTGAGCGGTTGGCATCCAAGTATAGCAGTTTTTTTGCAAACAGTCACAATCAATTAGCTAGCCCGATCAGGCTAAAGCTCCATTTAGCTCTAAATGAGGATTTAGCAAGACATGAGAGAGGAAGTGTTGGGAATTGTGAAATATTGATGATGTTTGTGTAAATGCCTTTGCTTATGTCTCTCTTAAACTGTTTATAAAGTCTAATGCGAGGCCTTTTGGACTCCCGCAGTTTGGGTTTGTTACCATTTAATGCAGAAGGGCGGGGAAGCAATGAGCAAATAAGCAAAGGCCTGCAGAGATTGCTAAGTCGGGCTCTGAAGTGCAAATGAGCTTCCTCTCTCGGTTCTAGATTATGTTTTTTTTTTTTTGCATGCTGACATTGAAACACGGGACACGGGCAACATGTTTATTTGAGCACGCATTAGCGTCAGAATGATGGCCAATAAAGACATTTTTCTCCATAAAGCCAAGGTGCTTAATTGAATTATATGTCAGTTAAGCTATTTGTGTGTGTGTGGTGCCATTAGTACTGTGTAATATCATAAGCCACCATAGCTCACTAATGACTTCAAAACTCAAACAAGTCCAGATGGAATAGTGATACAACTATGCGCCATGAGACAAAATATACATATTACTCCCAGCTGCCCGACTCACTGATGCACTGTGCAACGTTTGAATTAAAAGACTGTCAGTGTTTATATTTGGGCAAAACTTTGTTGGAACCTTTCACCTTTTAAAAGCCACTGGCACAGCTTGACCGTCTTTTTCCTCACTGCTGGAACAGCTTGAGTCGAGGTCTGATTAAAAAGCACAGACGTTGGCTGTGTCTTCCTGGGAGGTAAGAGCTAGCTAGGAGCCTGGTCAGGGCCTGGGGGAAATAAAGATTTGGATCGAGCTGATTTGAGTAGATGAAGATAGTGTGGTAATTACAGGCATCCCAGATCTCAGCAGTAGATATAGCACACCAGACCCAGAGCTTATGGGAGTGTGATAAAGATGGAGTCCTGTGTATTGGCAAAGCAAATGCGGCGAATGATGAAGGGAGCGGGGAGTCATTCTGTCAGTGATCCATAAAAAAAAAATCACACAAGATGGGGCCCAAGGTAAGAGCTAAACGTGCCACATCTCCTATCGTGGTTCCAAAATAAATTGTTGTGCCTTTATGCTTTCAGACTTAGCCTTTTTCTGCTTTTATTAAAAAAAAATCCAATTAGCGCTTTCAAATTTTTCCTTCACTATTCTGCCCTCACTGCGTAATCCATAATGTTCAGTTTTATAGTGAATCTGATGAAAATTATAAAGGAGAGGAGTGTAATTTCCCCCAGACACTAATAGGACTCCATTGTTGTTAGCATTTAACCTGTCCTGATTGCCTTGTTTTTCATGGCTGCTGCATCCTGAGGTGGGTCTCCATCCAGCCAAACCTTCAGCCCTCCTTCCCTCCTCCTGGGTGACATTTCAGACGGGGCCCTGAGGGCATTCGGAGGGGAGGCATCGAACAAGGTAATTGCGGCAAGGTTTCCCCCTCACTAAATTAACCTCTGCTCGGAAATTTATTGGCCCAGCCGCTCTCCGGAATTATTTAAACTTGCCGTTATTTCTGCGTCGTGCGGGGAGAGGCTCTGCCTTTTGTGTCTTTTATATATATATATATATATATATATATATTCTTTGTCTTTTTTTGCCTCTTTACTCAGAGGTTTGATTATGTAGAGACGGAAGATGTTTTGGTGAAATGACACCACCCAGTAATTCATTACAGGCAGACCCTAGCTCTTAGGGACATTTTTAACCGCTCACCTGTGGAAATATACATGAGGTTTTACAGTCTTGATGGCTCAGTGAAGTCAGCGTACTCCCAAGGGTCACAACTGGGGCACAATACAGTACTTACACTGTCGCTAATGCATGCTGCTTGGGAAGAAAGCCCAAGAAATTTGTGGGTTTTTTTCTTTTTTGCCATTTCCTTTTCTGTGTTTGGCTGCTTTGTCCCTCCCATTTTGTCCATTTGAACCTGACTTATGACTTCAGTTTAATAGTTGTAATAATACTGCTTATTATGGCCATGACATTATACATTCCACCAGAATAGCTGTTTTTCTTTCTCTCTCTCTCTCTGTTTTTTCAAAATAAGGCTGGCAAGTTTTATCTGGACAGAGGTTTAGTCTGCACTGACTTGCAGCCAGAAACACAACCAGCACATTTGTTAGATTTTCATAACCGTCATTACTGCACACCTCAGGAGTTCGACCCCACACACGCAGCCTATAAGGTCTGAATGGCTGGTCTTTATGGCATATTAGTGCAACTGTGTGTGGAAATCAAACGTGCACAATATTAATATTTAAGAAGAATATTAAGGCATGTCAAAACCATTAGGAACCGCGAACTTGACCCCTCTCTAAACTTTCCCGGTCACTGTTATAGATGGGGCTGGAGATAAATGGATGTGCTGCACAAGCGTATTAAATTATCTCGGGTTCAGTTACCGGGGCTGGACTGATGTTAAAGTGTCTCTTTCGCTGGTTGTGTAACTGAAATATGTCGTCTGGTTCTGAATAAACATCAATCTCCGGGTCCGGGCCTGCGGATGGGATGATTGGCCAAATCGTAAAGCGGAGACAGCTGGTGGGATAATGTCAGCTCGGCGAGGATGGACAGTCAGCGCATCGTGATTTACGCCGCGTCTGGCATTTTGGCCAACCGATGGAGAGGAATATCAGTCAGATTTATTTGACTTTTTCCTTTCCTTCTCTTCCTCCTCTCCTCAGCTCTTTTCTCAGCTTCCTGACAGGCCCTCAAGTCATTCTAGTATGTCTACACATGTAAAAGACTCCTTTAAGGAGCGAGTTAGAAGGTTACACTTTTTTCCACCCTATCTCACTCTTCTCTGCTTTCTGTCTCTCATTTGGAGTGCTGCCAATTTACCGGTGCAGATACAGGAGATGGGAAATGGGCACAGTGTCAGATGCAGGCGTTCACCCCTCTGACCAAAGCTCGTTTGTTGTGTGTGTATGCTGCAAAACGTCCCCATCATCTCTCACTGCGCCAATTTGCGAATCAGCCCGTGATAATGGCCCGATTGTAACAGTGCAGGGTCCCCACAGCTGAAAACGAGATCGGCCGCGACAGTGCTGACCTTTCAGTGGAGGCGTGAGCAGTAAAGCGGCCGCCCCGTAACAAGGTCTGTTGAGTAAGCAACTTACAAGGCAAGGTTACTGTCCTTGGAAATGTAAAAAAAAAAAAAAAATGTAGGAGGGAGAGAACGTGTGAGCGTGTGCGAGCGAGAGACAATGGTTCTTGATTGTGATTTCACAAGTCGATTAACTTCCAAGCATGTGCACGTGTTACGTTATGTTACAAGCCTTCTGCTGATGCGGATTGTTTCAGGAGGGTGCAGGACCGCGATAGGCCGGGGTGGAACCGGTTGATGTAGATGATCTTTACGCATCACGTGGAGGGGTATCAATCTCAGGTGAATGGTTCCGGTCCACCTCCTGAACTCCCTTTATCCACTTGAGTAAGACGGGTAGAAGCGCTCTACTTATGGCCCGCTGTACATTAACGTTAAGGTCAGTCATGCAGGAACTATACATTTTAACATTTGCCCATAGTGTGTTTGTGCATGCGTGCGTGTCCGTGTGCGCTTTTTTTATTTTCGCAAAAGGGAGCGAGGTGCTTTTTCCACACATCATCCTGACTTCACACCACCTGTGCAGCCTTCTTAGATGTTTGCCCCCCCCCCATAAATAATACAGCTTCCTTTGGCCTTGACAGCACCTGTAATGGAGTCTGCATCACCAGTTCGACTGACTGACCAGGTGACTTGACTGACTGTTTTATCTAACTGCCGGAGCGCGAAGCGGCCGCATCACTTTCACCTCAAGCTCGACAACAAGCAAGTGTGCAGTGTGTACCGATTCCTGTGCAAGTGTGTTTCTTGTGTCGCTGCCTGAGCATGTGTGTGGATGCAAAAAAGAAGCGAGGGGGTGTGCGCGATCAATCTTCATTTGGTAATTTATGAAGGTGTCCGGTTGTCAGGTATCCAGCGGCGTCTAGCACAACTCATTCTGCCGTGCTGCGGTTGTGGGGTGGGGGGTGGATATTGGCGTCTCCTGTCACCTCCCCACACTCCTCGTCGCCCTCTCGCACAGCGCCTGCTGCCGTCAGCAGCCCAGAGGCATAGCAGAGAGAGAGATGGAAGACGAAGTGAGAAAGGAAGCCAGCCGGGATTAACCCTGTGGCCACCCACGGCAGGTGCTGAGGCAGCCACGCGTCCAGCCTCATTAAGGAAAGGGAGAAAGGGCAGCGTGGCAACAAACACAAGGGGGAAGCTGAAAATGTACATACTCTCCATGCTGAACACAAACACACCCGCAGTCATTAAAACCTCTGCACCGTGTATCAGAGACTGGCACACACTTTGGAGGTTGCCTGCCTGTCCTTCTCTTTTCTTCTCCTCCTTCAGCTCCAGCTTCCTGCACTTGCCCTCATACCCCCCTGTTTTTTCTTCGCAACTCAGCTACCTGTACTACTTTTTCCTCATCGAGATCTTCATCCTCCCGCTCTTCTCAGTTCTCTGTGCTCTCTCAGTGGGCCTGCAGGTGGGACTGGATCAGCCTGGCTTGTTAGACAATGGGCATCAGAGCTCTCTGAGCATTAGGGGGAAGATATCGACCAAGGTTAGGCAAGAGTTGGACCCCCTAATTATCCTAAATAAATGCTGACTAGCTTTTAATTTTTTTAAATCCTAATTTTGGTTTTACCCCTGTGCCAAAAACTTTTCCCCCTTGCTCAAGTTCACTCTTTAAAGAGAAGTAGCTGTTAAAATGCTGTACTGCAGAAATTCTAACTCTATTAGTAGTAGTTTCAACGTAAGTATTTTACATCATCCCTATTTAACTCGAGAGTGTTAATGAGGCTGCAGAACTGCCCTCCATCACTTACAATTCTTCCTTTCGCTCATCTCTTAGCCAATCTCTTTGCTACTCACTTTATAAGTTGATTAAAGATTGAAATGTGCTTTTAAGTAAGTGTTTTTGAAATTAGAGTGGTCAGGACAAGGGCTGTGGTGGTCTCCTGGTATCTCTTTTTCTCCCATCTAATTTCTGCAGATAGTCCATTGACGTGTGTGTGTGTGTGTGTGTGTGTGTGTGTGTGTGTGTGTGTATGTGAGTGACGACATTTTGGGTGGTGAATTATTCAAGGCAATAAGCAGCACTTTGGGCCAGTTTTCCCCACTTGGCATCTTTGATTGGGAAAACGGGGGCTGATTTGTGAACGATAGCCCCAGGGCTGTTGGCCTAAGGCGAGCTCGGGGGGGGGAGGACACTGGCCTCCGAGCCCCTCCTGGCCCCAGGGAGGGAAGGTTCGGCCATGGCCGCTAGGCCTTCCGGTTTCCAAAAACAGTCCTTGGCTGTCCGCCCCTATCAGCCGTGCCTATGGAAGTGAGGTGTGATGCAGGAGTGGCTCCACAGAGAGTATGAGACGGATAAGTCACTTTCTGAGCAGCCGCTCTTCCCTCAGCCAGAGCCTCCGTCTCCTGCGGCTGCCGGGGCAATTTGTCGGTCGACCTGCCAGGAGCAGAATGCAAATCCTCACCGGAGGAGATGCACAAGGGCCTCAGTGCCTGCCAGCTGTGTGTGTGCATGCGTGTGTGTGTGTGTTGCCCAGCAGTCTTTTCTAAAACAGCCTAACAGGATAACTGTCATCAAGACCTCAGTGTATCATTGTGGGCGTGTGTGCATGTGATATGTATCATCCGGCTGCCATAGAGGCTCCATCTCTTTCTCCCTCTTCCTCTGTCTTCCAGCTAAGACACGACTCTCCTTCACTGCTCATCAACCCACCACTCCTAATTTATAGATGGGCATAAAAACTCTGTATTTTCACTCACCCTGCCTACCTTCCACCTACCCCTGCATAGCGCCAGCATGACAAAATAGGACACATTACATTAACCATGTGCAAGTTTTTTTTTTTTACTATTTCCCTTCAGCTCCTGTGTCTCAACTTTTTCTCTCCCCCACCCCGCCCTACCCCTTAGACAATATGGCTACACATGCGTTACACCCCAGTAAATGATGACTACGCACTCAAATTCGCGGGCCCACACGAGCCTGGCCAAACTCGGGTTTTGACGTTGATGTTAGTTTCGCCGACCAGCTCGGTGCGCTAAGGAAGATAAACGACTGAAAAGCCAAGACGAGCATCACACAGTGTTCTCCAGAAAGCGCAGAGTTCAGAGAAGTTTTCAAGGACAACTCCATACACAAGATGAAAGTGATCTTCTGGGCTCTCATCTCATCTTCAGCACTCATATCCAAATACCACCTGGCTCATTCTGTGCTATCAGCACTTTTTATCTCAAAAAAATTAATACTTCTTTTTTTCCCTGGTCAGATAGGGGTACTTTATTCGTCGCGTTTGCCCGGAGTCCTCCGCATCTTCGGAATGTGAAAGATTTGAAGCCATGGATAAAAGGCACTTTTCTAATCAACATTTTTTTTTCCTTAAGCGCTTCTTTCTTTTTAAAAGCTGTTTTTCATTATTTATAAGTGTTCTGAAGGTGCTACTGAGCTGATTTCTTACACGAGGCCTGATATGAAGCCGATGGAGCTTGCAGAATTGATTAGATAAGCTTGGAAATTACAATGTCGAGCATGCAGTGCTCTGAAATGTGCTCTAAAATACACCCATCGCGAATATTAATACCCAGGGCTTCTAAGCACATATTTGAATGCATAGGGGGGAGTTGATACATGAAGTTTTATGAACTGTCCAGTATGCATTGCCATATATTACTGATCAAAATAAAAAATTAAACTTCCTTCCCCGAATGGCACTATCGGAGGGGTGGGTAATCGCAATTTCATCATTAGCAGTCGAACATTTAGAGCTAATTTCTATGTTAGTGAATAATTCTGAAAGATGTTAATCAAACATACCAAAGCTTATTTGAAATATTTAACCAAACGATATTAATGAAGATCAAAGTGGGGCTGTTTTTAGCGGATGTTATGCGAAAGGCCTGGGTAATAGCTGGGTCCATAGGAGCACATGAAACACTTTGTCTTCTGCTAAATATTTCATGCCCGCTACCTGTTGTATGGTGCTTAATGAGCTATGTGGGGAAAATGGTGATTTATCATGCAAAGTTTTCAAAGGAAATGCAAATTTGGATATGCGCGCACACACACATACACACACGCAGACTCATACACTGAAGAGGAGCACACGTTCTTTGCAGCTTTCTTATATACATTTTTTGGGGGGAGGGGGGGTTGCATAGCCGTAGCCACACCACATTTTCCAGGGTGAATATTTTAGCCCTGAAGAAAAGCAAACTCAAGCAAGAGCAAGAATCAGGGGTCAATGGTGTGTCTTTAAAGAAACTTTCCTTCTCTTCGCCTCCCGACTCAGCTCCGTTCCTCCCTTGAATACTAATGTTAGCAGAGGAGAGGAAAAGGGGAGAGATGACAGAAACACCGTGGACGTTATATGTCAGGGACAGGGGTCAGCTGTCACCCATTAACACAATTAATCCTCAAGGTTTAAAGTGTATGTTATTCAAAGTTTTAGATTTCTTTTTTTCTTTAAAAAGCAATAATTTGACAGTTTTGGATTACCAGAGGAGAAAGAAAAGATGAGAGGTAAATGACAGAGAGACGAGAACAAAAGAGCTATTTACTTATACCAGTTTCAAATACTTGAACAGTATCAATTCAATAATAATTAAATTCAATTTAAAAAAAAAAAGATCTGAAGTTAATTATACATTTCTTTATATGGTCTTAGAAGTTGACTGATTATTGTGTATTTCTAGTCTTTTTAAACAACTGAAAGTGCTTTGCACAAATGTTCCAGTTCACAGCACTTACTGGTGATACATTTAAGGTCATTTTGAGTTCACGTGATATCTGTAGGAGCAGGGGATCGAACCAACAACCTTGAAACCGCTACCCCCTAACGCAATTCTAGCATGCACTTATATCTAAGAAGAGAGAAAAGAGAGACTGTACATGGAAAAACCTGCATGCTGAGTGCAAGAAAAAGAAGATTTAGGTTCAGGTGAAGATGGAGTGAAACAGCTGGCTCCTTTCCAGTGCTACGGAGCATCGGGGGCCAGGGGAAGGGCAGGGCAACAGCGAGAGAGTGACAATCGTCAGGTGATTAGAAAGACTCGGAGGCTAGGTAGACCTACAAAATGAATAACGGCGCACCCCAAACTGCGCCATAAGGCTCAATGGTTTGTGATTTGCAAGTTGATAAGACAAGAAGATTAATAATGCCGCATGATAATGGCTGGCTGAAGCTCAGCTGGGGAGATGGTAATGATGGGATATTGCTGTAGGAGCAGTTCACTGAGCCACAGTGGAGTGAGGGGGAAAGACAGAGGGAAGGAGAGACGAAGAGAGAGAGAGACAGACTGATAGAGAAGGGGGAGAGAGAGAGAGGGAAGCTGCAGCTGCATAGGAGGGAGGGAGAGCACTCATCCCAATTGGCCCTCAGGATATGAGAGTTTGAAAAATGAGAATGCAGTTATCATTTTAATTAGATATAAAGGTTTTTTTTTTCAAATATATACTGTGTGTATATAATTTTGCTGAAATAAGGACTTCAAAGAACATATGTATTTTGGAGCACAATGTCCCATCATAATTCCTGAATGACAGTTTCTGTTAATTTTCTTTCCCTTACTTCAGCTGGATATATATACATATATATATATATAAAATCTTGCAACAACATACCATCACATGCTCCGCAAGTTGCAGAGACAATTCACACTTTTCGCCATACTGCAGGTCACCAGGTATTTAACTCTTTTATATACACACACACACACATATATATATATATATATATATATATATATATATATATATATATATATATATATATATATATAAATGAAACACAATAAAACAACAGTTTTACTGTTTGCTCACTCTTTCCCACATAAAGATATTTGACACACCTTTAATGACAAATTTTGACGTCGTCTTACCATATGTCAGTGAAGACATGGTTGGACGTCTGTGGGAACAAGTTCCAGGTTTTTCCAAGACTTAGCCCTCGTAAGCTGGATAAGGAGAGATCAAACTCACTAACTTCTGAGGCAGACGCAGTCATTTTTGTGACAGAAACCACTCAGTTCAAAAAAGAGGAACTAGGGTTACCTCGAGTAGTCGTCCAAGGATTGTACCACATCTTTTCCATCTTTATCGCACTAGAACAAACTGTAAACTGACCTGAACTAACCTCTTGGTAGGCCCATGTCTTGTGCGATATTAGCTAATTGCAGATATATTGGTATCAGCATTTATAATACCTGATAAATGAAATTTAAAAAGTAAAGAGGAGATGTTAAAAACACCCTTCAACCATGTTATGAGCGTTGCGTAGTTTGTCCAGCAGAAGGCGCCCTGCAAATTATCTCGAACTTGAACGAGTGATCCACAACTTGGGATAATAAAACCAGATTACTTTTTAACTGCATCGTCAAAATATTTTAGTAAGGGCTTATAAATAGGTACACATAACAAATATTAGAGAAATCAAATATATTTCATGTATGTGAAAAAAAGAGAGATATTCAACTTATATCTTATGGTTAAAACACCAAATTTCAGTTTTGGTATCAGTCTTAAAATCCTATTTGGTCTGGCCTTAGAGCAAACAATATAAAAATGCCCAGAAAAGGCTTAATTTTCCCCCAAACATAATCATGAAAGTTCAATTTCAATGCATAAAACAGAATTTTGTCTCCCATGGAATTTCTGTATTTTTAATGATCATCTTTTGATTATGACAAGCTGTTAAATGCTCTAATCTATTTCTGCTCTTCCCCCGTTACGTCTTTAGTGCTGTTGACTTGTGTGTTTACACCTCAGACAAACATTTTGTCAGATCCCAATTCATCTTAATTGCACCACTTTGTCAGCGCCTGTTGACGATCTTTTCACAGAATCTCACCACTGCCTCTTTGTTTTATGGTGCACACACTGGGACGACTGATACTGATCAGACCGCTTTTTCATCTCAGAGGAAACTCATTATTACACAATCAGCTTTTTTTCCTCTCTCTTAAAAAAAAAGGATCTAGTTTTTAGAAAGGAAACGGAAGACCTGGACATGTTTTGCTTTCGCTAAAAATGTTTTCATTGTTTACCCATGCATGCTCCAGAAACTAGTGATGGGATTTCCGGCTCTTTTTAGAGAACCAGCTCTTTCGGCTCGGCTCACTAAAAAGAGACGGCTCTTTCGGCTCCAAACCGGCTCTTCAGGTTGTTTTGTTGTAGTTAATTTATTATTAACAATAATATACAATTATGCACAAAAGGAATTACTAATGTAAAAAAAAAAGTGGTTTTATTTATATATGTTTATATATGAATATATGAGGTGGCCCCTAGAGACAAAACATGTACAAACTCTAAAACACATTTCTAGCGTTAACTGAACTTCCAAAACAGAGCTAGTAGATCACTTAAATTACACAATTGAAAGCATATGTGTATTGTTTGTGTATTTATACACAAGCACTCATATATATTCAAATAATTTAAAAAAAATGTTCATTTACCTGTTACTACCACACACCAAATCAGGTCGTTGGTACTTGCTGGCTTGTGTAGCCACTAAGTAACAAAAGCTCAACCACTGCGCCTAGCATTCTGGAGCACTTCTGTTGTCTTTTGTACGTGTTTTAGAGTTTTTATGTGCTTCTGAGTTTTTACGTGTTTTGGAGTTTGTACGTCCTTCAGAGTTCGTACGTGTTTGTACGTGCTTTGTCTCTAGGGGCCACCGTAAATATACTTTTATTTATTCACTCCACATAAAATGTAATAAATAAATCATATAATACAAAAACCAACTATTCACATTTCAACTTTTAACTATTTAAATTTTCAGCTTTTTCCTTTTAAACAAATTTAAAGTGAAACAACACAAAACACTGCAAACCACAACACAATTAAATATAATTTAAAATATGAAAACTAAAAGAACATGCACATTCTCTGTCATATGGGTCTGCATGAATAAACTTTCTGAATCCTTTATCATCTGCAACTGAAAATAGTTGTGGATGATTACTATACCTTTCTAATGTGACGTTGTTATCCCTGCCTCTCTTTCTCTCTCTCTCCCTCCCGCTCTGTTCCTGTGCTACTGCGAGCGTAACTAACGCCACTCCCCCCTCTTCCCAGCCCAAAGCACAAGGCTCGCGTGCGGAGTGAAGCGGAAAAAAAGTGCGAGAGAGGGTGAGAGAAAGAAAAATAAAAAACCATGGCTCGCGATAAGGAGCCGGCTCCCGTCGTTCATGTCAAAGAACCGGCTCTAAGAGCCATTTCGTTCACGACCGACACATCACTAGCAGAAACACTCCTCCTGGAGCCAGCGCTACAATCCAAAACACAGGAACTTTGCCCTGCCAAACCCTATGAGCTCACTAAAAACAGCACCTCGAATGAATAATATTTAGAAGAAACAGGAGGGCTGATGCATCCCTGCCTTGTGGTTTTGATTTCAAGGTGCGTAGGGTGATTATTGACAAAGATTTTTGAAGCTAGCAGAAGTTAATTTGAATACAGTCATATGGTTGAACATCACTGAAAGACTGGGACTTGATTTTTTTTTATGTCACTGCGGCTCCTCAAAATCCCCAAATGTCTTTTAATGAGTCAATAATGGTCATTAGGACGTAATTAACATGGCAGAGTGGGGATCTGGAAACTGTAACTCAAGCGCTGTTTCTCCTAATGCTTGGGAAAATAAGAAATTACACGATCCAGCCAAGTGTAGGAGTCCTATTTGCGAAGGTAATCACGCTAACGAGTGACAACTTAATTATGTGACAAGTTGCATTCCGAAGATCAACTTGTTGTTATTGATTGCGGTCCCCAAGAATAGCTATGGCAGCTAAATTGCTCATTATCCAGCATGTTAACAGGAGTTGTTTTATCATGCAGTATATGATGCAGTGATGTTTATTACTTTTAATCTGATTCCAGTCTGGCTACATGTTAGCGACTGCACGTAGAGGAAGATTACTCCTCTCTTTTTATAATTTAGACACCTTGAGGATTTTTTTTGACAGGCGGAATCATTTTCATTGCAAAAGTAAGTAAAATGTGGACAAAAAGAACTCCAAAATGTCAAAGTGCCCCTTTAAGATCTTCCTTTTTATTTAAAAAAAAAAAAAAGAGAGAGAGACCTAGAATACACTGATAAGATCATAATCCTGTCAGCATTCCTTCTTTTATGCTATCTAGATTTCCACTTAGACAAGTTTTAATTAGATGGGAATAAGTAATTAGCATTTAGGAAGTTTCTCCGACTCTGTCCCCCCCCCCCCCCTTCCTTGTCTGTGTATGACAGATTTGTTGTATGCCCCTGGAGCCGCCGATCACACTGAAGGAAATGCTGTCTGTCCAAAGTGGGATTGACACTGACTCGGGGCCCCGCCGGTCACCCCCATCATCAACATGACACAAAGTGGAATGATCCACATTAGCGGCATGCAGCCGAGCACGCACGACGCCTGTGTAGTTTACACCCATTAAACGCCCATGATAATGTTCTGAGCCCCCACACCCTGCACACACACACACCCCCCAAACTTGTATTCCAGCTTCCTGGACCTCGCCGCAGTAAGCAGTGATAATTGATGACGAAGGGGGAAGACGTGACAGTGTCAATAACCATAATCGTCCCCGGGTAGGAAATAATGAAGCGTGTGCGCTATGTCAGCCCTACATGCCTTCAATATCCTACGATAAAATGAAGTGGGAAGGAAAAAAAATATCAGAGAAGAAAAAAAAAAAGACAACAATCAATAAAGCCATCTAATGGTAAATATGAAATCGCCATGTGGAGTGAATATTATTTTCCCTCTCTGAGGATGCTGTGCAGATTATTAGGATGAAGGGGAGAAGCCTATTTGTATGTAAATGGGAGATTGATTATATTTATTTGCTGGCAGAGGAGCTCTGAGCAGCTCATCTGAGACACACACACACACACACACACAAAGAAATGTGAGAGATCCATAGAGAGCCCGGTCATGAGACAGCTGTTTTTCTGTCTGTTCTGCGTCCAGGCCCTTATGACAGAGGAAAGAAATAATACAGAAAAGACAGAGACAGAGAGAGATCAGTCTTCTGGCTGCCAGCTCCAGCAGGGCTCACCTCTCCAGAATATTGTAATTACCAGCCCTCCTCATTATAGATGCCATGTCAATGAGAAAGGGAGAAAAAAGGGAGAGCGAGAACGAGAACTTCAAGCAGAGAGGACCAATTCTGTAATTTCTTAATCACTTTTTTGGCAACCTTTGCATGCGCCCTGGTTAATGCCACAAATTGAATGTTTCTTTGGTTTCTCTCTAAATAGGCTATCACGCCGTTGCGGCGGTGCTTAGCGAAATCTATTATTGTCATTTGCATAGGGGCCTTTTTTAGTGGCAGGATCCTACAGAGGGGCGAAGAACAAAGAGCTCATGAGGGAGAAAATAGGACAGAAATGATCCGGCGCTGCCTTCAAAATGTGACGTCAGGTCCCTAATGAAATCTTTTGACTGCGACCGTAGCAAATGGTGGAATCTATATCTGACACTTAATGGTTGGCATAGAAATTAGAGACAGGGACCGAGTGAAAGCCCCCCCCCCCTTCTCCCTACACACACACACCCTCTTTCGCTTGATGTCCCCTGATTAATTTACAGCACTTTTGTTACAGCGGCATCGTCCAAAATAAATTAACCAACGCTGGAGATATCAGAAACACGAGGTTTGTGGAGGCGAGGTGGTGGTGGTGGTGGGTCCAATTTATTACAGGGGGGAGGGGAGAAGAGAAAAGAAAAAGTGAGATGAGATTAAATAAAACACCTAATTGACAGAAAAAGTCACCAAGCACAAGCGCTGTTCGCCATTGTTCAAGAGAAGCGTATGTATGTGTTTGGAGGAGACGGGGTGTGCGGCGGACGGGTGTGGGTGGGGGGGGCATAAGAGGGAGAAATAAAGAAAGAGCGATAGAGAGAAAGAGCTGGCCACTTGATTTCCTATGAAAATTAATCGGCTATCAAACAATCTTGGTCTGCTGAGGATGATTATACAGCAGGGGCAGCGACAGAGCAGGCAGGAGGTGGGGGAGAAAGTGAGAGGAAGAAGAGGAAGAGAAAGAGAGAGAGAGAGAGAGAGAGAATGCCCTTTGTGTAGGTGAAATGTGTCGGGGACTGTCATCGTAATATACCTCAGTGAAATGAAGGTTAATTCTGATGTACAGCCTGCATGGCCGTCATTATCGGCGAATCATGAAAATAAATTAAGCCACTGAAATAGATACTCCTCTGGTACGCGGCAGGGATCTCATGAAGGATGGACGGCTGAACTTTACAGATTATTATTGGGAAATAGTGCCGAATTCAATTAATGCACCTAAAAGACACCTTTATAGAGGGCAGCCATAATTTAAATGACAGCGGGGTGTAATTTTGCTTGTTATAAGTCAAATTTGCAGAGATTCATGTTTCATGCATTTTTCTCCTTCCACCCCTGCAAACCTGTTTTTATCCCCTTTTTTTCTCACTTCCTTTTTTTTCTTTTCTGTTTGCTGAAGATCTTCCTGTTCTCACAGTCAAAACAAAAATTCCTGAAAAGGATCAAGTATAATATGAGAAAACCACAACTATAAAAAAATCATCTTAAGCTTTGTGTTGCCGTACATCTAAAATCAGACTTAAAAACTCTAACAAATAAAATAAAACGCGCTTCCGGCACTGCGGCCATTCTTCGTCTTCTTCTCGAGTCTTAAAGTATATTTACTGTAATCCTCGGCAGAAGATTCCCGCGCAGGCGGACCCCTGCGAAGCATGCAGATGCCAGAGCCTTTATGCAGATACGGCCCACCTTGAAAGCTGAACGAGAGCCCGGAGAACTGGGTAAATGATTGACCTCTCACCTGCGCGCAACGCGGAGGAAAGCCGGCAGCTTAAACCAGGCAGGTGTCTGACAGTCGGGTGAACACAGCCAGGGCTGTATCACGTTGACCCTCGCTCAGACCTCCCCTATCTATTAATCTACACCTCTCTGTAACGGGGGGGATGGGGGGTCGAATTAACACCTCGACGGGACACGGGGCTTCTGATTAACACACACATCACCCCACCAAACTGCTGCCTGCCTGCCTAAATAAAAGACCAGCAGAGAAGAGAGAGACCCTGATGTACATTTACACACACACACACACACACACACACACACACACACACACACACATAAGTATATACATATATGTGTGTGTGCATTTAATTTTTACACTCATTCTAACATCAGCTTGTATTCATATGACAGGTTTTTTTTTAAATCAAGGTTCAAGACAGCTGTTCCAGGCATTTTATGGCAGTTTTCTGAATAACCATGAAAATAATGTGCACCCAGAAATAAAATATTGGAAGAAACAGTTTCTCTCTGCTGAGTTCCTCTGTCGAGCAGCAGCATATTTGTTGTTTAATTTGGCATAAATAGTTTCTCTGCCACATCTAAACAGAGGCCATGTTAAATATTTATGTGCCAGTTTTTTTAAAAAAAAAAAAAGTACTTTATTATTTTATTTTATGGAAAAGATTTCCATGATGCAAAATAGAAACTGAAATAGCTGCGTCTTTATGGGGCATGAAATACATGAACGGATTAAGGAGCAAGCTCGCAAAATGCTGTACATTGAAAATTGCATCATAAAAAGCAGAAGAGCGGCTCGTGGAAATGGGTGGATGGAAAACTGTTCGTGTGAAAGTTGGGAGCTGTTAAAAGTATCATTAAAAAAAACCCAAAAAAACAAAACAAGACAAATCCCGCCACTAACTTATTCCATTCTCAGCCCACTGAGGAAAGCCAAATAAGAATAATTGTATTTGAGGGTAGAATGTAGTAATTTAGAATGTTAAAAATCATCGGTGTCATCTTTATTTAATCTCACCCGTGGCGAGAAATCTCTCATCCTCTCTTTTTCTAAAGCCAAACACACACAAATCTTCACTTCGTTCCTCGTTTCCTCCCTCTCTCTCCCTCCTTTTTTCCTCTCCTATCGGTCCCCCTCGCCACCACCACCTCAACTCGAACATTTTAAAGAATCCTTCCACTATCATTATTAGTATTGAACTCATTTCTAAATTCAGAAATTGGCTAAGGAAGATCATTCATTGCAGCAGATAGTAAAATCAATAGCTTTTGTGTCAGGCGGCAGGGTCTGTCTCCATCTCTCCGGGTGGGTTAGAGCTCTGCGTGTGCGTGTGTTTCTCTGTGTATGTGCGGGTGTCTGTCTGGGTGTGTGTTTGAGCAGCGGAGTACAGTATAGAGTGCAGACAAAAGGCGAGTGAAAACTAGGGGAGTGGGGCCACCTCTTGACGACATGGATACACAGTCGCACGCATGCACACACGCACATGATTCATTCTGCCTTCCATAGCTGGGCCGCTGACCCCCATGCACACACACAAACACATGCATTTATACAACAATTATGCGTTTTCATGCAAGCACATTTAGCAGATTTATAATAAATATAGGAGTAAATTTGTGAATTTAAATGCAATGCAAATGTGTCCAAGTATAGAACTTGCGTGCAAACACACATTCCCCGAGCTGTAAATGCACTCAAATTTGCAAACGCATTTACTTAATTATTTTTATTTGATTTTCTGCATCAACACTCACAGAAAATATTTCTATAGACACACAATCACACACACACACACACACATGCACACGCTTTCCTTTGCGGTGATGGGAAAAGGACAGCTTATCCCAATGAGAGCCAAATCAATCAAGTCCTTTTAATCACCACTCTGCTTTTATAGTGTGGCAGTAATGATGGAAGCCTATGTAGGGGCAATCCCCTAAGACACACACACACACACACACACAAAACCCTCCCGTGCGACTCCGATTGGAGCCGACACACACACGCACGCCCAACTCTGATGATTTTCATTTCTCAATTACATTATCTTATTAACCAATCAATTGCCAGCCTTATCAATAATTAATGTCTTTCCAACTATTAGAACATAGATTAGATTAAACGCCCGTCTCTTGTCTCCTCTCTTTGATACTTTTTACTGGGGCTCTTCATGACCAGTGTGATTGCGAGGGGATAGGTGCATTTAAATTTATGTACACGAAAATGTAAGTTTTACAGAAAGACATTAAAAGTTTGTATGATTTTCATTTGCTATTTAGCGTCTTTGTTTTAAATGTGTTATTGTAAATGAGAGGAGCAGGAAACGGGGAGGGGGAACGGACATTAAAAATGGTCGTCTCTTCTCATTTTTGACATTTGTTTGTCTCTGGAATTTAAAAAAAACATTCCAGTGCAGCTTTACCTGCCTTCCCTCACAGGCTGCTGACAGCAGATATTTATTTTAGCCGTGTCCCTTTTCCAGATATATGGTTTGAAGACTCAGCTTCTGATTAAACGGCTGGTTAAGAAGATTTTTTTTTCTTTCTTTTTTTTTGTGGCAGTGCAGTGCCCAGCTCTGGCATGCGCTGCTGCTTCCTGCTGACTGCCAGATGAGCGCTCGGAGGGGGTGCGGAGGAACGAGCTTATGGATCGATGTCTCACTCTGCTCGGCCCAGCTGTAGCTGTTGTTCCTCACACAGAGAGGCTTTGTCTGGGCTCTGCGGAAAAAAAAAATCACCCAGTAACAACTGTTTACCCGTCTGCCGCCTCGGGCTGGAGCGGGGGCCTTGAACTTGTTACGCCTCGCGGTAGCTTGGCGGTAGCTCCGTCTTTGAGGCTGTTGGGCTGAACAGAAGTGGTCTGGAGGGTTGGGAGGTGCTGCTATTGAAACATCACTATTTTTTTTAGTACTATAGGAATACTCTGGGTGGAGGGATGGAAGGATGGATGGATACACATCCATGTCTTGCTCTTGCACACAAACACTCAAAGGTTCCTGACCCCAGGCTGGGTTGCACAGGTTATACATGTGATACCGATGCTATACAGAGGCAGTTATGCTCTTATTTCTCTTTCTTCACTTGCTTTTTGATAGTTTCTTTTTTGTTAGATATCACAGGCTGCGCTGCCCTGCCTGGGAAGCTGAACACACTTGGATTGAGGTAAGAAGAGAAGAAAAAGATGTTGGGAATGTGGGAGAAGTGAGCTGAGAGTGAGAGGAAAGCACTCTTGTTTTCTCTCTCTTGGTCTCCCCTTTGCTTTTCAGCTGAGCTTGAAACATCTGTCAGCACTCCGGACTCCGCTGGCGAGGAAGAGAGAGCGAGAGAGAGCAGAGGGCCCTGGTATGTAGCGCAGGCCCTGGCGCAGGAATCGCTGGAGCTGCTTAGCCTGGCACGGCTGGTTTGTTTATTTGCCCTGACCTCGCCTTCGCACCGAGGTTACGGGGACCTTCTTTAGTGAAAGGAGCCATTGTGCTGTGGGGGGAAAAAAATCTGTTACAAATATTTACCATGGAGGGAATGCAAAGCGGTGGCCTGCAGCCAGCCAGGCTCAAGCTGTAAAATTCACTGCAGTGCATTTTTTGAATTAGCTCCCCACCCCCATCCCTTTTCAACCGGGGTTAAAATTATACCCCTTACATTTTTATTAATGAGATCACGCTGTCACAGATTATTAGACGTTTAATAGCCTCATGATCAGGATCCAATGAGTTCCTCCAGCCCACGTTTATCCCATAACTTAGCATTTTAACATACGGCGTGTGCACCAGGATGCTGTGATTATACAATAATGACTTTAGTGCGTCTGCGCCTTCCTAACAATTGCGTTTCCTCTTAATTTTGTATATTTTCAGCAACAAATTTTCCTTCCCCGGCATCTAGTTTGTGTAACCACATTTGACTAAGCTACCACGCCGATGTTTTTCTTGCAGAAAAATCTGGAGCACATCCCCACACTGCATTTCTTATTCCGCAGGGTCCCCCTGTTGGGTCAGTAGTAACAAATGCTTTTTCAAAAAGGCTGCATAAATTCCCTTTTCTCCTCATATGTTTTTTTTTTCTTTTTCTTGAAAATGCCATATTGGTTTTAGCTGGAATAAATCTGCCTGCTTCCATCATGCTTGCCTTTTTTTTTTCTTCTTTTTTTTTTTTACCCTTGCTGCCGGACCAGGCGGACGCCCTCGCTGGCGCATTGACATGCAACAAAGCTAATGGTGGCCGGGACAGGAGGGCCTAATCTTCACTAACTGACAAGATTTAAATTGAGGAGACATCTTCCGCTGATTAGCTCCCACACCCACAATTATCCAACTGGGGTGTCAAGCAAGGTTTAACATCTCCACTGATTCTGCTCTCCTGAGACATCCGGGAGGCAATGCAATCGCTTTTAATAACTGCCTCCCTCCCTCGCTCCCTCCCCTCTATCCCTCTCTCACCCCTTCTCCTTCCTGACGCCCTGTGCTTCTTGCGCACCCCCGCCACCCCACCCGCCGCCCATTTCGCTTTTTCCCTCTGCCTTATTCTCGCCCCCCCCCCCCCATCTTCACTCCCTCTGCAGCCTGCCCCCCTCCCACTACACCCCAAGTTCCTATAGTCATTCCAGCTCCCTTCAAAATTAACCTTTCCTACGAAAATATAATTTCTCACAAAATGAACCCCACTGAGCATTTTTTTTTCTCTGTTCCTGGAATAATTTATTCAAATTGCTCAGAACAGCGGAGCAATCTGAACACTGAGTGGACCCCGAATTTGGATTTGCCTCTTTTTCTCTTTCTCTCTTTTTTTTCAATCTAAGAGTGGAGAGAACATGGGGAAACAAAAAAAAAGTTTATGTACCTTGCTATCTCCTGGCAAATAAAGGGGGACGGGCTTGCTTCCACCTTGGATACCGGGCACTCTGGCAGTGGTATCCCCCTCGAGTGTACACCTCATTAAAATTCATCTGATCTGAATATTTTTTGCAAATATGGTCTGATTGCTCACCATGACAGGAAACATCCCTGTGTGTTATTTTAATCACACGCACCCCAACGGGCAACATATATGATGGCTGTGACATTGAACTCTTTCACTGCTTGACCCCATTTTATGAGCGCACGTCACATTTTAGGTGAAACCAGGAGAGCGATGGGGGGTGGGGTGGTGGTGGTGGTTTGGAAGTTACCTGGAATGATGGACACGCTTGATAATTCTTCCCTCTTTTTTCTTCAGATGTTCACACAGCATCAGCTCGGTTTAAAGCCCCTCTCAATCACACTGCCCCCGCCGCCACCCCCTACCCCACCATCCCCTTTTCACTTGCCTTTCTCTCTCTAATGAACTGTTTTCTTCCGGTGATGGAACGGGGACACAAAGCAATGTGATTAATAATTTACTGTTTAGTTTTACTAATTGATCTGTTTTGGGAGCCGGGATAAAAGTGAGGATGCATCTTCAGTGCACAATGCCTTTCATATGGCATTTATCCACAAGTCACAACCAGCTCCCTCAAGATGAATAATGAACTAAACAAGATCAAATAATTATCGCTTGGGAGTAGGAGAGAGAACTCCCTTACAAACACCACCGAGTTTACCTTTGGTTCTTTCTGCATATCACACAACAGAGTGGTGCAGGAGACGAGCTGTACAGAGGCAGGTTGTTAGCGGCAACAAAGGACACAAGTTAAGGGCTTGCAAGGACAGAACTTGAGATTAGTTTTAGTGCTTGTAAAGTTAGAAAACTTTAACACAAGTCGAGTTTTATGAGGATTTCTTGTGAGATGATTCTCTTACAGTTACCTTGACTGTCTCTGCATCTATCCATAAGTCCATCCATCCATCTATGTCAGCTATTATAGGGCAAAAGGCAGGGTATAAACCGGGTAAGCTGTCAATCCATCAAAGAATGACTTCTGGATGTTTGGCAATACTCTTAATATATATTTTTTATTTTGGTTAAAAGCTATTTTCTGCACACAACTGGCAATTAATAACCTAAACTATATATAACAGTCATATTAAAAAAATTACTTGAACCTGGTCGGATAAAGTGATGCTGTCCAGTCCCAGTGGAACCAACCTTCCCAAGTCTTTTTTGTTAAATCGACAAAACAGGGCTTTCTAAATCATTTAGAACATCGTGTGTCATCGCTTTGAATACTTCACATGAACCATTCATTGAAATTGAAGTAAATCCGAGCTCGTGTACGTCAAATCGTCTTCCCGGCCCCCGCTCACTTATAACAACTCAGCACAGTCAGTGAAGTGCTTCCTGCTGGATGTGATTCACGCACTCTTTCCGCCTGAACCTCTCCACAAGTATTGTCATGGAAAAAGTACATCGGCCCGAGGCATCCTGCTGGCTCAGCAAAGGAGGGGAAATGAGCATACTGTGTGTCTGTGACGTCAAGGATTTGAATCCATCTCTTGACTTTTGACTACCTGCAAATGCAGTAATGATAATGAGGAAAAATAAATTAGCATAACAACAACAAAGAGCAAACATGCAGTCCAGCTAAATACTCACATCTGGCCTTTTTTTATTATGCACTGATAGGATAGGTACTCAGGCTTGGAGTAAAAAGCAAGAGATAAGGCAAGTGTAAAAGTATTTATAAACACGCACCCTGTTGGCCTGTTGTGAATATACTTATTTATACACAGCCTCTTCACAGACTGACTTGTCTGCGAGCCATTTTATTGTGCTAATTTGTGCTTAAATCAGGAGGGGAAGGGAGAGAATGCAATATATTTATCCACAGCAGCACGTTACACTGAGGGTGTGTTGGAGGGGATTAAAAGTGAAATGAGAAACACTGCCTCCTTGATGCATTGAGGTCTTAAAAAAGAAAGAAAGGGACGTGGTGGCGGCGGTGGTATCACAGAGATGTGATACACGTGTTTGCAGACAAGGCATGTGTGTTTGTGTTTGTGTGTGTGTGTGTGTGTGTGTGTGAGAGAGGCGAGAGATTGACTCAAATTTACATTTTATTGTTTTGGATTACACGCTCTTGGCCCATTGAACCTAATGTGGTTTCTCCGCCACCGCATGTGTAATGGTTATAGCTGTTAGCTTGTAAATAAGGTTTAATACAGTGAGCCACTGTGAAGTACCAATCTCCTCCGCTCTGTGTGTGTCTGTGTGTGTGTGTCCACATGCTTTCAGTAGTCTCTTATAAATAGCCCCATGGCTGAGTAGAGAGTGTCATTATTTGTTAGCTGCAAGTAGCACAAGATTAAAGCTCGAACTAAATGCCCATATCATTACCCTATTAGCATATGACACATATATGTATAGGTGCCTGCTTAATTAGCGATGATTGATTGGAATCAATGACTGTAAAAAAAAAAAGAAAAAGGATGGGGTGGGGGGGCTAAGAGGGGGCAGAGTTTGTGGGTGGGTAAGTCGGGCGCCTTCTGAAAATATCCCGAATTAAATTGAAGATAGGCCTCTTATTTCTGATTTGATTTGGCTAAGCTGCTAAACAGCCAGACAATCTAGTTGCCTTTGATACTCCACTGAAATCTATCCTGCAGCTTCCTCCCTCCTGCCCCCCACTCCAAAAAAAGAAAAAAAAGTAGCCTAATTTTGTCACGGATATTACACAGACACACGCATGAATCAGTGTTGGTTGTCATAATTATGTTAACATAGGGGATATTAAATGAGACAGGCCCATTTCCAAAGGTGAGCCTGTAGAATCAACTCGGCGCTCAACAAACCTCGGTGTCAATCACGCAAGCGATTCATATTCAGCGAAAGTCAAGCGCATCTGTCTGGATGCATTATTTATGTCAGAAATAAGCAGCTTAACCGAATCATGCTAGCAGCTATTAGCAAGAGACACACACCTAGCTTCCCTCCCCGTCTCTCTGAGGAGGCCAAGTTTGAAGTCTAAATAACACAAGTTTGATTGGGCCCATGGAAGCAAAAAGCAATCCCATTGAAGTCTGCTGTTGTAGCGCTAGAACAAAGCTACATCTGTGTTTGTAGTTGTCATTAGGCTGTGTATCTCCCTCCACCCTCTGTAGCTCTCTGCAGGCCAAATAACAGTGGAGGTTAGCATTCTAGAGTTACGACTCTATCCTCCTGTCATGAGTGTAAAGCTCTGTTTTAGATCAGCTGTCCCCGCTGCGCCTGATGGACAGCTCTGAGGATAAATGTAACATGAATAAAAACAGCACTGTTGACCGTACAAAGGCTTTTGTTGATGAACCAGAGCTTGTGCCGAGGGGAAGGGAAGAAGGGTTGGCGGGGTTGCGAGAGGGTTAAACATTGCAGGGGATGGTAAGTGAATGTCATCCTCCTCCTCGCTCTTCATATTCAGCCTGCACCTTTCAAACACATCTCATTCATAATGGATAGATCCGGATCTCTGTTTTGCAACTTCAACTGACAGTTTTAGTGTTTAACTTTTTTTTTCATCCTAGCAGCTAATGTTCTGGTTGCTATGCTGTGGGAGACTGCGGCTGTTTGCTCCGTGACAAAGGGAAATACCTTTGTGTTACAAAGGGCCGTAATCTGCTGCTTAGTTCTTCTTCTGTGCGAGTCCATGAAATAAGAAGCCATTCGTGGTTTTATTAGAGATAAAAATATCACATTTGCTCCATTTGTCTGGTGTTACCGTCCTCTTCCAGTATTTGCAGGTAGACAGTGACAGTAAGTGGAGGTGGGAGAAATATCCTGGACTTGCAGACGTATAAACACCAGCACTTACACTGAGCTTCATAAAGCCATGTACAACAAAGTCGCATCAGGTGGTCCCCACAGGTTACCCGTCATTAGGCCTAAACACAGCCCTCCATCTCACACACACACACACACACACACACATACACACACAGATATACACCCTGTAACCCTGGCAGCCATAGTGCAGGCTGCCTTTTACCTCTGCTTATTTAGATGCACTCGAGGACACAATGGGGGTGCATTAGCAGCGCTCGGCCTCACAGCAGCTGTAATTTCATTGTGGTTACCACATGCATCCTACTTGACTCTCAATTCTCTCTCTGGGATGAGGGCCAAATAATGGGATTTACCCTGTAGCCTCCCACACTTTCTCTCTTTTGCGAGTGCGCACACGCGTGTCCGTGCATGTAAACGTGGCTATCTTGTAGATAGCGCTCGCCAACGTTTATGCGTGCGTGCGCAGACTTTGCATGTGCATATATGCAGCACAGTACATGTATATGCATGAATGTGTGTGTTGTCTTTGTTCCTGCCAGTTCTGCTGTCATTGTCAACATCAGGGCTAAATGCACTACTGCAGACCCACTACGAGCTAGAGGGATGAGATATTTCTAAATGGACCACTGAGTGAATGGTTTTATGGAGGAAAAGATTTGGCTGAACATGTGAGAGGCGACATTTCTATATGCTGCTTTTGAGCAAAAAAAAAAAAAAACCAACAAAAAAGCTACAGTTGCTCGAGTGTTTAAAAGCTCAGATACTTGCACAACCTTTTAGCAGCAGCTTAAAAAGGTTGTGCAAGCAAAGGTAGGTTGGCGTGACTCTTTTTTTTAAGGTTTTGTACCATAGAAACATTAACATTTATGATGAATTCAAGAAACGTTCAGGTTTTTATGTTTTATATATTTGTGTCTTGGTGCTGCATGTCCCACAGAAAGCTCTGCTTTTGTCTTAGCCACTATTTCTTAGTAATTACAGTGGATTTTTTTTTTTTAAAGAAGAGAAAAGTAAAGAGCTTAAAAACTTTTAATTTGTATTCACGAGATAAGAATTGTGAGCCACGAGGAGGAAGCAAACAGCTCCTGCATCACAATACAGCGAGACGTACTTTTATCACGCGGGAAAACATTCGCATACACATCCTTGCGCGGACACACGCGTGTGCACACATGAAGACAAACGTTACACGAAACCGAAATTAATCAGGATGAACAAAGACCGTTTGAACGTGCGGTTGCGCTAGCACGCGCCTTCATGCACACAGTACAGCAGAGGCATTAATTTATTCAGGTTAGTGGTGTTGTTTAATTATTACAACCACCCTTCTCTCTCCCTGTCTCTGTCTTCTTCCCCACCCCCAGTAATAGCCAGCACATTTGTAGCTGTAGCTGTCAAAAACAAGCTGAAACAATTTCATCTGTGAGCAGAGAAACAAACACACTCTCTGCTGCTTTGTAGTGTAAAGGCCTTTAATCAGGCTCTGGTGTATTTTCTGTTTGTTTATTATGTGATAGTGAGAACATAGCCTCTAAATGTGTTATGTTGTTGCGTGGCTTCATTGAACATTTCCCAGGGAGAGGAAATTGATAGGCAGTTTCATAATTAAGCAAATTAATGAGTTTATTCGGTGAGCAACCAAACACTTAGTACGATGCCAGCTCATATCTCCACGGAGACATGAAAAGTCTTACTTTGTTGCCAGGGTTTGTGCCACTAGTTTGTGCATGCACTGGTGTTACTGTATGTGAGCCTTGAGTTTAGATCCCTTTGTTTTTTTCCCGCTCATCTTTACAGTCCTTTGCATATATATGGTGCAGCCACGCTGAAAAAGCCTGGTGCTTTTTTATATTGATTTTAAAGCTATGCAAATAGACTAAGAAGGACATTTTAATATCAAACATGCTACAGCAACTCCTCAGCAATTTTTTCCAAGAATTTTTGTTCATCACTAGTGGCCCCAGGAATAAAGCTTCCCTGATTTCCAATATCTAGCTGTGTCATAATGGCCCCCTGTCACAGCAGGTTGTTAATGAGCGGCCGTTTTGTGTCTTTGACTGCAGTTGCACTGAGCTTCATTAATTTCTACAGGTCTCAGAGGTGAGAAATGGGTTGGGGGGGTGATGGCGGAGCCATTGTCTCCGGGGACACAACACTGACTATTCTGAACCACATTGCATTTATATATTCTTGCATGTGTGAAGAACTGTCCTCTTCAGTGTATGTTAGCCAGGGTCTTGAGTGTGTATATCGCCATAGTGACCACCCCTGCCCTGTCTGTAGGGTGTGAAATTACTTCAAAATAGGAAACAGAGGCAGGTGCGCTATGATAGATGATGACCCCTGCGCCCTCTTGTTCAGTAGCAATGGTCCGTGCCGCAACGGACAGGGCCACCCCAAGGCAGGAGGAGGAAATGACACGCTTTTTAGAGGACATAAACGCCATTAGGTCACCACAGGCTGTCTATAGCTTGTTCATTTAGTTTTCCTGTCTAATTTTAATGCTTTCTGTTTTACTCCCTGTTTTAATGTTTGGCAGCAACGATGAAACAGGTGTCAGAGTGCAGAGGAATTATGTCACAGTCCTGCTGAGTGCGACTTTGTTGTGTGAACATCAACCTGCGTGTGAATATGCAGTGTGTCCACAAGCTCAAACCTTTAGAAATGTTTGATTTTACTTTAAAAAGAATTTGATTCATATCTCACATCTCAACTCCATTGAAAAGGTTATTGAATTTGGAAGCTATTACTGTGCAGGATTACCCAAGTGCAACATTTGCATAAAATTCAATCCATCTATCTATTTTCTGACTGCTTATCCAGGTTCGGGTCAGTAGGGGAGCAGTTTAAGCAGAGAATCCCAAACTTTCCTCACCCTGCCCACTTCTTCCAGCTCATCTGGGGGCACACCAAGTTGTTCAAAAGCCAGCCAAGAGATATGATATCTCCAGCAAATTCTGGGGCTGTGTTTGGGCCATCTTCTGGTAGAACATACCTGAAAGACCTCGTCTAAGGAGGCACCCGGAGGGCATCCAAATCAAATGTTTCAAACTGCCTCCTTTCGATGTGGAGGACCAGTGCCTCTACTCCAAGTCACTCTAAGGGAGAGCCCAGCCACCCTAAGATCTTGCATGAAATTATTGGTTTGAAATTGTTTCAAAGTGTGCCAAAGTTGGCATAATAACCAGATACCACCAGCATTTTGAAGGACAGATGGTGACACACTAAACACAGCAATGGTTGAAGTTCCTAGCAAGTGACCAGTAGGAACGAAGATCCAGGGGAGAATTGACTAGTGAGGGTTTGTACCACATACAGATCACCGGCATAAGTTCAGGCCATGGACTAGCTGCCTGACCCTTGCAGCAATAGCAGCTGCTTCATGCTATTGGGATAGGAATGACCCCCTTTTTACATGGCACGCTACATATTGAACCCTTTAGGTTTAAACATTCTGGACTGACATCATAGTGCTGACATCACAGTCCCTGTAATGCACAGGTGTCGAACTCCAGGCCTCGAGGGCCGGTGTCCTGCAGGTTTTAGATGTGTCCTTGATCCAACACAGGTGATTTAAATGGCTAAATTACCTCCTCAACATGTCTTGAAGTTCTCCAGAAGCCTGGTGATGAACTAATCATTTGATTCAGGTGTGTTGACCCAGGGTGATATCTAAAACCTGCAGGACACTGGCCCTCGAGGCCTAGACTTCGACACCCCTGCTGTAATGTGTTTATTGTGGGGCTTGCAAAATTGCGACACAGGCCTGGGGTGAATGTTTATGTAATGCAGTGATGGCCATTAACAGAGCAATGGCAGAGAGAGATGTTCCATACTAGCTCTCCCTCTTCATCTGTCTTTGCACTCCTCCCCTCCCTCCTCCCCGGAATCATTGCTGATATATCTCTCTCTCTTAACTTCGAACTGCCCCTCCCTCACCTCTGTACCCCCATCCTCACCCCTCCCACCAGCAGATACAATAAATATCATGTCATGAAGATGGCAATGCTCCTTCATGGAACACTGCATGTTTATTAGAGGCAGAAGAAGTTTAAGAGAAATGCTAACAGTGTTCATTAATGGGCCGCATCCGCGTTTGATGAGGCATGGCACATCCTAGCCATCGGCCAAACGGGGAGAACAGGCGGGGTTTCAAGGGGGAGGAGGGGATGGGGCGATGGGCATAACGGCCACTGGTAAACGGCCGGTAATTGCGTCCAAATTGTACTGCAAGAAGGCCTCTCAAGGACTGACAGTGACGGAGCAATTATGGCAAGCCAAGCGAGCTGTGTCAAATTAGTCCTCTCCTCCCCTACCTCCTTACTCCAAAGCCCAACCCCTTCTGCCACCCGCTGATGGGGAGTCATATTTCTTTGCCCTACATAGCAGCATGGAGTGATAAACCTTTGATTGTGAATGATACGCAAAACTAGCCACGGCACTTGATGATTCAAATTGTAAATACCTTTTTTTCCCTCAAAAGCAAGGGATCACGTGGGTGTCTTAGGCCATATAAAAATGTTTAAGAAGAACGAAAGTTTAGAAAGAGGCGGGGGGGGGGATGGGTGTGTCTTGTGCTCAGCGACCCAACTGAGGGAGTCTCTACCCAGGAAGGTCATCAGTCAGTGTTGCCTGTCAGGAATGGATCACACACAGTGGAGTGCGTCTGGTAATTACATCTGACTGCAGAGTGGGGATGTCTTCTTTTGTGGGCCCACAAAGACTGCATAATTTCTAATTAACTGCAATCAGTTCAGTCACAGGGATGTTCATCAGAGCTTTTTTGTTTTAGGGTGGGGTGGTTAGGAGTTTAGGACTTGATCATCATTCTGTGTGTTTCAGTATCGCAAGCTTCAGATGTAGAAATGCATTTTTTAACCTAAATCCAAAAGCAGCTTTTGCTTCTATTGTCTTTCCTGTTTTTCTCCTCTGACGTTTCACTAAGTCCTGCAATGTATTCTTTATGACCCTTCTGCCAATGTTTATGCACACCGGAATCTGAGAAGGAACAACTTATTGGCTGGATATGCAAACTTTAGGTGGAACAAATGGGCTTTATGAAGATCACAGTGGAGGGGATCAATAGCACTGATGATTCAAGGTGTCAATCCATAAATGCAAACACATTCTAATTGATTTTCTCCTATTGATTTCACTTGTGCATCTGTGGCTCTGGTTAAGATGGGAACATGCATTTGTGTTTGATGATAGAATTCAGACAATGATTAGGCCTGCACTGTGTCAAATTAGTGTTGCTTACTTTGATTTATGATTGTAATGCATATTAAATAAACCTCAGACATTGCAAGCTGGGTTTGAATTATGATTAAAGGAGAATAATATATGGGCCGTAATGTGATAATTATCTTATAAATTATGTAAACAATTATGCCCATGAATCACATTTCCCAAATCATCTAAAAGTAGTTATTTAAATGAAATTCATTGTACTCCCCTTTTAATTTGAATTTGAAATCGTAATGCATCATTTTCTGTGCTTCTCCATGTAATAATTAATCATTCCATTTTAGGGTTAAGATAAGGTTAGGTAAGTAGTGGTTACAGTTAGGGTTAAGGTAATTCTCTGGGAAATGTAAGTCAGTGTAATGTCCTCTGACGTGATGGACATGAGTGTGTGTGTGTGTGTGTGTGTGTGTGTGTGTGTGTGTGTGTGTGTGTGTGTGTGTGTGTATATGCACACATGCACGCACTTGTGTGCGTACGTTTGCTTCTAAGTTCTAAGTTGAGTCCAAGTGTATCAATCTTGTTACTGCCATTAATGTCACTTTCAGCTCATCATACTCAAATGATATTTAATAATAGATAGCTTTTGGGCATAAATGTTAATGCAGAATTGCATAGAATTTTATGTTCTGAGAATGAAATGCCTTAGTTAACCTCTCAACATTTAGAGAGCTACTCCACTTCAGATGGCAAAAATCCTAATAAGTGAATGCAGGCTCATAACTTCCTCTGCAAACTTTCCTCTTAGTCTAAACCAAACACATTCCCTTAATTTCACTCTGAGTTTGCTTGAATAGTAAACACATTGATTATTCATTTTAATCCTAAAAGCAGTTTTATCTAACACGTCTACAGTAATGTGTCACTACTGGTTTCTAGTTCACTTTTTGATATTTGCCATTTCCGAAGAGCAAAATTCAGTGGTTGGTTTTCTCTTATGTCAAAGCTTTTATTACATCTATTGGGAGGTTTAAAAAAGTTTCTTTAGTTACGAAAACAAAAGTCATCAGAACTGCATTCCTTAAATGAATTCCATTTTCAAAAGCAGGGTGGTGTGGTGGTGCAGTGGTTAGCACCATCCCCTAACAGTCATAAGGTCCTGGGATCGGGCACCGGCCAGGTAAGGTCTTTCTGATTGGAGCATGCATGTTGTCCCTGTGCCTGTAGATTAGGTGGCCATTGGATAAAGCAGTGACCTGTACACTAAAGCGTGTACCCTGTGTCTAGCCCTATAATACGTGGGATAAGCTCCAAGTCCAGCTGTCATCCTAAATTAGATAAGCAAAAGAAAATGGATGGATGGATTCTTTAAAAAAAAAAAAAAGGCTAATTTTAAATGCCAGCAACTGTTTTCAAAAAAGTTCCGACAGGGTCACGATAACCATTGTTTTCCATCTCTCATTTAATAGATTTAATAGACTGTACACGATTTCTGAAGCTTGTAAGTTTGGGACCTCATTTGTTATAATGCACCTGATCCTTTTCAGTGTATGACAGGGACTGCAAGTAGGCCAGATTAACCTACAGGGAGTGCAGAATTATTAGGCAAGTTGTTTTATTTGAGGAATAATTTTATTATTGAACAACAACCATGTTCTCAATGAACCCAAAAAACTCATTAATATCAAAGCTGAATGTTTTTGGAAGTAGTTTTTAGTTTGGTTTTAGTTTTAGCTATTTTAGGGGGATATCTGTGTGTGCAGGTGATTATTACTGTGCATAATTATTAGGCAACTTAACAAAAAACAAATATATACCCATTTCAATTATTTATTTTTACCAGTGAAACCAATATAACATCTCCACATTCACAAATATACATTTCTGACATTCAAAAACAAAACAAAAACACATCAGCGACCAATATAGCCACCTTTCTTTGCAAGGACACTCAAAAGCCTGCCATCCATGGATTCTGTCAGTGTTTTGATCTGTTCACCATCAACATTGCGTGCAGCAGCAACCACAGCCTCCCAGACACTGTTCAGAGAGGTGTACTGTTTTCCCTCCTTGTAAATCTCACATTTGATGATGGACCACAGGTTCTCAATGGGGTTCAGATCAGGTGAACAAGGTGGCCATGTCATTAGTTTTTCTTCTTTTATACCCTTTCTTGCCAGCCACGCTGTGGAGTACTTGGACGCGTGTGATGGAGCATTGTCCTGCATGAAAATCATGTTTTTCTTGAAGGATGCAGACTTCTTCCTGTACCATTGCTTGAAGAAGGTGTCTTCCAGAAACTGGCAGTAGGACTGGGAGTTGAGCTTGACTCCATCCTCAACCCGAAAAGGCCCCACAAGCTCATCTTTGATGATACCAGCCCAAACCAGTACTCCACCTCCACCTTGTCTGAGCAGAGAGCTCCAGTCTGACTCAGACGCCAGAGTCAGACTGGAGCTCTCTGCTCTTTACCAATCCAGCCACGGGCCCATCCATCTGGCCCATCAAGACTCACTCTCATTTCATCAGTCCATAAAACCTTAGAAAAACCAGTCTTGAGATATTTCTTGCCCCAGTCTTGACGTTTCAGCTTGTGTGTCTTGTTCAGTGGTGGTCGTCTTTCAGCCTTTCTTACCTTGGCCATGTCTCTGAGTATTGCACACCTTGTGCTTTTGGGCACTCCAGTGATGTTGCAGCTCTGAAATATGGCCAAACTGGTGGCAAGTGGCATCTTGGCAGCTGCACACTTGACTTTTCTCAGTTCACGGGCAGTTATTTTGCGCCTTGGTTTTTCCACACGCTTCTTGTGACCCTGTTGACTATTTTGAATGAAACGCTTGATTGTTCGATGATCACGCTTCAGAAGCTTTGCAATTTTGAGACTGCTGCATCCCTCTGCAAGATATCAATCAATCAATCAATCAATCAAAGCTTTATTCGTCACATGCAGGTTGCCCTGCAGTGAAATGGGACCCCCCCCGACCTTACACATATAGCACAAACATTACATGGGGATACAGGTCGGAGATTGGTAGAATCAGAGAAAAAAACATTGAAATGTACACTACAGTGGGGAAAGTACAAGAGGAAAAAAGAGACCCCTACTCATGCTGTGCTTCCATGGTAGGACAGCATGAGAACAGGAAACAAAAAAACTCCTTTGCACAAAAAAGCACATAAATGTCCACAGCACAACATTGTGAAGACATGACAAGCCACAGGGGTGGGTGGGGGGTGAGGAGTAATCCGAAGAAACACAGCAGCCACCCTGCACAGCGCTATCATTCCAGCGCGGCACACAGACCCGCCGTGTTCCCTCGCCGGAAACAAGCATCGAAGGCGTTGGAAAGGGAGGGGGGATGAGTGAGTGCCTATCAGTGTAAGTGTATGTGTGTGCGTGTCCATAGTTCAGCGGAGACAGTGTCCTTCGCTCTATCAGGCTAAGTAAACAGTCTGCCAGCCAACCCAGGTGGCCTTCATGGGACGGGAAGAATAGTCATCACACAGTCATTATCAGGGAGTTGTTTTGGTGGGCTCCAGCCTTGGGCCTAGCAGCTGGCCCCGTGGTGTCCAAATGTTGAATATTGTTGATTTGTTGATTTCTCCTTTGTGAGCAGCTCGAATTTAGCCCTCTGACACTGGTCCCTCGATCTCCCGTTGGAGAGCCGCGAGCCTCCCCATGATGGTATCAAACTTCTGTTCCATGGTGTTGTCAGTCTTTTGATTCTGAGACCTCACAACTGCAGTGATCCGTTCCGCGATGTTTTCCAACTGTCGCTCAAGGGTGTCATTTTGAGCAGGCCTTTCTCTGATGTTTCCCCTCATACGCTCAATGGTGTTGTTTTGAGCCTCCACAGCAGCTGTAAGCGTCTCCAAGGTGTTGACCATATTACGTTCGTTGTGAGAGGTCGCGCCTCGTCCCGTCGCTTCGAATCCAGCGGGCAGCCTTGTGGGGGTTTGAACAGCCGGTTCCGCTCTGATAAACCAGGGCTAAGCCAACGCCGATCAGCATGAACCCTGTTATCATGGTTCCGAATAGGTAGATATCTTCAGCGTCCTCGATCGACAGTCCCGCCAGGCACACGGTCCTCCAGTTCTGCCACCCGTCCATCGTGTAACCGGCAGGGAAAGTCCCTCCAGGGCACTCAGGCTCTCCCGAGCCCCGACTTCTCGTTGAGAAAAGGGTGTCAATAGCACTCAGAGACCAGTTGATCAAATCCATAATTCTCTTTTAGGTTTTAGAGAACGACAGTGAGAGACTGTTCCAGGGAAAGTAAATGCACACAAGACAAGACAAGGACATAGAGGCTAAGCAGGGAAGATAAGGGTGAGGAGGAGAGGAGAAAAGTGCGACCGCCTTCGCTGAGAGCTCAAGACTTTGACTTTTCTGAGCCTGTCAAGTCCTTCTTTTGACCCATTTTGCCAAAGGAAAGGACGTTGCCTAATAATTATGCACACCTGATATAGGGTGTTGATGTCATTAGACCACACCCCTTCTCATTACAGAGTTGCACATCACCTAATATGCTTAATTGGTAGTAGGCTTTCGAGCCTATACAGCTTGGAGTGAGACAACATGCATGAAGAGGATGATGTGGACAAAATACTCATTTGCCTAATAATTCTGCACTCCCTGTATCTATCCATTCATCCATCCATCACAGGGCTAACACTCTAGTTTACTCCCTTAACTTTCTTACAGTAGAGCAGAGACATCCTGCTGTAATGCATGCAGAATGTCATTTGGCATTGTCTGGCTATAATAATGACACCCCTTAATAAAATATGTTTTATATGCATTAATGGTTATCTGACACATGTGCAAGTTATCTTCTGAAATGTTAACGTTGTGCTATTTTCAAAGAAATAAGCTGCTTAACGATTTGTGAATCACTTCAGTTTTTTTTCTGTGATGTTGACTTAAGAACAAGCTTTAGAAATCAATTTTTGAAGATGTCATTTTTGCCTCTTAAACAAGTGTCAATATGTTTAGCACATTAACACCTATTCCGTCTCATTCCAATGTGTTGCCCCTAGTCTTCTGTATACGATTAGGTGGATTAAACTATTGGGAATTGACCGTGACCCTGGACCATCGACCCTGTATTGATTAGCCATTAACCCACTAACACCAAGTAATCCATTTGAAATAGGTTTCCTCAGGACATAAATGTTGATTTCTTCCTTTTTGCCACAAAAAAACCTGGATGCTGGCAACCATCTTTGCAGTCACATTACATTTTAACAGCATCGCCACTAATGTTCTTGGTGAGTACACCGAAGCAGAGCCGCCTCCAGGATTAATTATTAATACTGTCCTTTGCGGAACCCAAACTAAAAGCATGTTCACAGTTTCTTTTTAAAGATTATCTTATATAAAAATAGCTTAGTGCTCTTACGTATGGAGCCTAGATTCCTGTAAACATGTTTTGCTTGGATTTCCATGGATTTAAGGCATCATTGAGATTCACTTACATGTTACCTTGCCTGTGATTGGAGCCTTTTCCTTGTATTTGTGTTTTTTTATGCTAAATAATACATTTTAAAGTGTTGTAGTATTTGACAAAGATCTGGACTTTTATTATTTCTACTGAAATCACAGTTTGGACACAAGTTCCACTGAACCACTGGAGGCTAACACATCTATTGTTGCATACTGGTGCATGTTCTTAGCATGAGGGTGTTCTGGCTTGTCTTACTCCCTTGCTGCCCGTCCAAGCCCCTAGTGGTATGTTTTTGTTTATTAGCCTGGATTCTTGAGTCCTGTTGTTTATTCATAAGCCATTGTTTTCAAGCTTGAACTGCTCTATTCATATTTGTCAGCTGAGTGTCAGTGGATGGCACCGACACGCCTCCCACCACCTCCAGAGACTCTCATTCTGACAAGGACATTTTTTTTCCTCCCCCATCTTCTTCAAGCTCCTGTAATGAAAACTAAATACACACATCTTCCCGTGCTGTCTTAACAAACCCTCGTTTTCTCTTTTTCTTTACTCTCTCTCCTTATTTTATCCTTCTCTCTCTGCTTTTCTGACACCTTGGCCAATGGGAGTTGTTTCTGTGCTCAGTGGTTGTCAGGAGAGACAGCCAATAAGCAATCAAAGTGGCGGCCAGCGGCTGAGACAAAGGAGCACTCTGCCTTTTTCTGAGGTGCTGCAGCGGGCCATATAGAGGGGGCTTGCATGTATAATTAAGTGAGAGAGGAAGCCGGGGCCACTTAATCTTCCCCCTAATGGTGATCCTAGCTCCATCACCAGGTCCCCTCTAGGGGGGCTGTACCCCAAAGACCCACTCTCTGGGTCAACGCTGTCCCCCAATTGTCATTGGCAAATCTTTTTTATCGGCCGGAAGAGCTGTTTTCCTGGACCGTTGGCATTGATCCATTCATCATGGCTTTGTTCCTTTAAGAACTCTGAGGGCACACCAAGGGTCTACCGAATGGGCTATTTATCATCCAGCAGAGAAAAATAGAGAAAGAAGTCAAGAGATGCATATTTCACGCAGAGTTTTTCTCAAAGCTTACAATAGCTTGACATATTTTCGAGTTCAACTTGTATTGTTACAGGAGTTCCTGTCACCTGTGTGATTTATATGAACAGTAATCATGTTGGAATGGCATTGAAACATACTTGTTTGATTATTGGCACTAATAAATAAACTTACATTGTAAACACAGCTTAGTTTTACGAGATCTGTGGGACTGCTGTCCTCTGGCTGCTCAGCATTTGAATAGTTTAAAAGAATAGTTAAACACTTTTAGAAATGTGCTTATTCAGTCCTGAGATTTAAATGACAGGTTTGTTAACAGGTTTGTCTCCATGCTATTAAGTTTCAGCTGGAAATATGGGTCTAGACAGTGGGTGGGAAATTATCTAATCCCCTGCTTAACTTGTATGTTTTCTCACAAAGGAATCAGCCATATCTAAGTTTGTTTCTATCATTATTTCATTTTAATGTGAAGATTACAATTACTGATACTCCTGATCTCAACTTGCTACGTGTATAAAGCACAACTGTCCACAGAATCAGTTTCTTCCATTCCAATTTCTCCACCACGGTGGGAAAGACCAAAGAGCTGTCAAAAGACATCAGAGAGAAGATTGTAGACCTACAAAGGTTGGATTGGGCTACAAGACCATACCAGCAAGAAGCTTGGTAAGAAGGAATAATGACCATCAGTCGGCCTCAAAGATCTTGCCTCGTGGGGTGAGGACGATCATGTGAAAGGTGGTGGACCAGCCCAAAATTACACAGGAGGAACTAGTAAATGATCTGATGACAGCTGGGACCGCACTCACGAAGAACACCGCTGGTAACTCACTACACTGTAATGAATTGAAATCTTGCAGCACCCATTCATCTGCTCAATAAGACACACGTACAGGCCAGTCTTTAAGTTTGCCAGTGAAAATCTAAATGATTCAATTTCAAGTAAGAAATTGCCAACAAGGCAACAAATGAGTGGCTAAAGAAGAAGCGCATTAAGGCCTAGGCCTAGTCTCCTGACCTCAGTAGTATAAAAAATCAGTGGAAGGAGCTGAAGGATTTGGAGAGCTTCTGTAAAGAGAAGAAGAGGGCCAAAGACCCTCTTCAAATGTGTGCAAACTTGTGACCAACTAAAAGAAGCATCACTTTGCTTGCCAACAAGGGTTTCTCCACCAAGTAGCATGTCATGTTTCAGTTAGGGATCAAATACGTATTTCACTCTTTGACTTGCAAACTTATAACTTTCAAGTAATGTGTCTTTTCTGGATTTTTTTGGTTGATCTTCTGTCTCTCTCCACTGGCCTGTATTTGTATAGTTAGTCCCTAAGGACCCCAAAGCGCTTTACACATTCAGTCATCCACCCATTCACACACGCAAGCTACATTGTAACCACAGCTGCCCTGGGGCGCACTGACAGAGGTGAGGCTGCCGGACACTGGCACCACCGGGCCCTCTAACCACCACCAGTAGACAACGGGTGAAGTGTCTTGCCCAAGGACACAACGACCGAGACTGTCCGAGCCGGGGCTCGAACCGGCAACCTTCCAATTCCAAGACGAACTGCCAACTCTTGAGCCACGATCGCCCCATCTATTATAAAAAGTAGAGACTGTTCATTTCTGAGTAAACTTACAAATTCAGCAGGGGATCAAATAATTATTTATGATCTTTCCTAACTAGTTTTGGTCTTTCAGCTTAACCTTGAAAGAAAGCACCAAGTGAAAACAGAAATAAATGAAAAGCAAAGCCCACGCGCAGCTCATGAGCTGCACTCTGCTGGTTAACTGTGTTGTGATTTGTTGCTGCTTTGAAACAGAGAGTGTTTGCTTTCATTTGATTTTGCTATGGCCTTTACAGTGAGTCACAATGATGCTCATTCTACCAAACCTGGAGGCTATCCGTGTATATCTCAGGAGGCTTTGACATAGCAACAGTTTTTGATTCCATGGGAACAAGAATGATTTCTCTATAAAGGTAAAAATACAATATGTATGACTATATATAGAGAGAGATTAGAACCTCGAAAGTTGCCACGATAACATGTTATGTCATGTTGTGTCTTCTCTACAAAAACTAAGCCAGCAACAAGTTGTGAGTTTGGAGTTATGTTGTGGAGTATTTCTTGTTCAGGCAGGTGACTATTGCAGTAACTGTCAAAGAACCTAAGGAGAAAGAGTATGAACTGCTGATCTTAAGACTTTACTTTTATCTGACTCAGACTCTTTTCTCCATCTTTAGTCTCTCTGGGAAACTAACCATCAGACATGACAGCAGTTTTTATCTTCGTTCAATTAAACAAGACATCGAATAAGTGTATTTTCGAAACAGTACCTTTAGCATACAGGTTTTGGTGTGTGGATAAAACTTGACTCGTTTTCATTATTTCTTCAATATGTGATCTTGCCAAAGCTTTTTGCATCATGTTGCTATTTGTTTGTTATGCTTGTAAGTATGCTTGCTCACTTTTATTACACCGGGTGACTCAATGCACAATAGAAAATCAGGAGCACGGCATCTCTCCCCATACTAAGCAAACCAAGATTTAATTCTCCTCGTTCTTACTGATGCAGTTAAAGGGAGCATAATGACCTATTATAGCCTACCTGCGTCATGCTTTATTCATCAGGTGGTGATGCTGTGTTTCCTTATTCAGTAGCCTCCTCATCCTCTTGATACAAAGCAGCAGCAACTAACAGGGTAGCAACCCTCAATCAAGTCCCCTGTGTCTACATTGGCACTCCAAACCACCAGTGACCCTTCACTTTCTTTGGACAGAGGTGAGGATCTGGGGACCAGGACAGGAGACTAGAGAGGACCCATGTGACTCAGTCCAAATGGAGTGTCTTGTGGTTATATCTCTAATATAGACTATAATGTGGTCCCACCACTGACACTAATGGGATGTTACAACGATTTAAAATGATTTAATGGCTCCCAGGTTGGGGCCCCTAATGGCCCTCTTTATACGTCAGTGCGTATTATGAATGGTAATGACAGTGTTGTGAAGTGCCTCTGTTTCTTTGGCTTTCTTTTTTCCCCTCTCTCCTGCTCTCTCTTTCTAAGCAGCTGTTCAGGTAGTGTGACAGGTATCAATTGTGTGGTGATAGGGCTGCAGACAGTGCTGTGAGTCAGTGGATGGTTGAAAGACTCCTTCTGCACACGTGGTGCAATAACGGGCTCATTAAAAGTCTTATTGCTCATTCACTCATGCGCACCAGACCATATACTGAACAGTTTGTTTATATTATGTGCGATATTCATGATTTATACTGACTAAAAACATGTCAGCTATTGGTTTTTAAAGACATATTTCAAAGACCAAAGCTTCCAGACTCTTAGAGCATGACTTAGCTATTCCCTAAAATATCCATCATGGACAAAATGAACATCATGCTTTATTAAAGAAGACTTGAAACAAGTAATCAAGAACCTTACTTCACTTATGTGCAGTAGAGTTTTACGCATCAAGTTGAAGATTAAAAAAATTAAAAACAGAATAATTTCTGAGATCATTTAAAAAGCAACAATGCAGCATGTATTGATACTTTTACAAACTTCCTTGAAAGAAGTAAAAACATATTTGCAAATCTAGATATCTGTGCTCAAAATTTCAAATGGAGAAACACATGTTGAAAAGGAAAACGTCTCTTTTCAATGCTCTAATATAATATGTGCATGGGCTATTTTAGGTTTTTAATTATTCATTGTTGTGATTGGATGAGGGGTAGTTAATTTTAGCTAGTATGTATACTTTCAGACATCATAACAATCTATAGCATGTTCTAGACCCCTTATTGTAATGTGTAAAATCTATAGTTACAGTCTCCATAATTCCCTGATACATACTTGTGGTGTGGTATGTACATGTGATGTACAAATACTTAAGGATCCAGGTAACTGTTTTGTAACTCCCAAGAGAAACATGATCCAACTTTCCATGCATAATGCAGATTTGTATGATGAATTCTTTTCTCTCTTTTTTGGGGGAGCAGGAATTCTTTAGAAAATGGGATATATCCATTTTTACTCTGCTCAATTATACACCAAAGTAAAAAATATCACTCATCCAGCAGATACTCAGCGATGTCCAGCAATCAACGTGGCAAAGAAATAGAATGGAGATATAATTGATGGCTTTAATTTTAAAGTCCTCTCTCTATTTTCTTATCCAACATGTCTGCTTTGCAATCCTCAAGGACGTTTCTCAGTGTGGATTAAAGCTATTGATCATCTATACACATACATAAGCCAGGCGAAGAGGTTAAGCTGATTGCGCATGTTGCATTTTCTAGTCCCCAAAAACTGCACACTTAAAGTTGTAATTTGTAATAAGCACTCATATGTGAAGTCACAAAAAGGAAGATCTGGAAGATCAAGTGCACACAGAATCTTATCAGACCTAATAAGGATATGATTTTTATCAGCATACAGATGATTATATGTTTCTAAGCACAAATGACAATATAAAAAAATATCAATTCCAACAGCCTTCACACTCTTTTTCCATTGTATTGTGTCTGTGGATGGTTGATGGTTGGAGCAGCTTGAGATGACCGGGTTTATTCCCTGAAACTCTTGGTCAGTTCAGCTTAGCTGTCTAGCAGACTCTCAATATGTTGTCCACAGAACAAACGGGAGGTTTGCGTATACATACGTTTCTATACCACAATATAGTGCGCGAGCGCTTCATGAGTAAGTGCTCATGTGCTTCTGTGTGTGTCTGTGTGTGTGTGAGACAGAAGGAGAGCCCAGAGGATTGACAGCTCTAGCAGTCATTACACGCTGGATTGAATGCTAGATTAGTCCAAAGTGGCTCAGGGTCAAGCGGCTGCCTGCTCCCTTTTGGCACTCAATGACTTTAATACTGGCTACTGTATTAGTCAATTACTTCAAAGGCTAGGCTGCCCTCTCATTACCTCTCCCACAGTCCTGACTCCTTGCTTTACGAAGCATCGACTTTTTATTGTATCTATTATTCAATTGGCTTATTTATATTTGATATTAAGGACAAAAGAAGACAAAAAAGACAAAGGGATTAAGTTTTTGCATTCATTCATATTGACCATAAAAAACAGGATTTTTATCCAGGATGTAAACATATTTTTAATGTGTCAACAACACAGATATTATTCATATTTTTGCGAGAGCTACAAAAACCTTGATCTCGACGAATGAAATTCTGGGAATATTTTTGCTGATATATATGTGAAAAAAAATAAATGAAATATGAAAAAGGTTGAAAAATCTTGTCAAAACATTAACACCCTGTCTGCTTTTCAAATAAAGCGAAGATAAATGTACAATGAATAGAGCTAATTTGAAGTACAGCAGGAAAAAGAAGCATTTCGATAAACCTAACAGATCCTAAAGCGCCGAAGTTTTCCAGTCTTGGACATTCTGTCTCCTGACCATCAAAATATCACGTGAGCACTCTGACATAAGATCGAGCCGCTCCGCTCTCCACCTCTCTGCTATTCTTTCTGTCTATCACAGCTCCACTCCTCCCATTAGCTCTGATGTTAAATTGCTCTTGTGTGATTGTGTCATCAGGCTCTCCCTTCCTTTTCTCTTGGGTGACTGATATGACCTTTAGGTACACCGACTGACAATTACTGTCACCGAGAAATTGAATTATTAGCTTTCTCTGCCAACGGAGCCGCGGGTAGGTGGTTGGTAGTTGAGAGTAAAATGCTGTAATTACTTAGCTAAATTGCCATATTATATTTTTTTGCCACTCCTTTTCCTTTTCCATTCTTTCTCGTATGTGATATAAAAGCAGGGTAAAAGAGGGAAAAGAAAGGTGTTGAGCTGTGAAGCTGATGAAAGAATGATTTTGAATGTCCCCTGTAACCCTTTCAGGTGTTGATTGTCAATAGGAGCAATTTGGAGATGTGTAAGGAGGGGCCAGAGGGAAAAGGTCACACTATGCCCCCCACCTTCCTTCCCTTTTTTTTTTTTTGTCTTTTTGGTTGTTGGTCAGCATGACTTTCTCTCTTTTTCATTCTCTCTCAGCCTCTCTCTCTCCGCCAAACAGCCAACAATTGATTTGACCCCAGTCTTTCTGTTCTCCAGCCCCCCTCTTTATCACACACAACACTTGCACATACACATCCCAGACTGGTCAGGCTGAACATAATTATTTTTTTCCTCCTCTCCAGTCCTGAGCCAGCAAGTGGTTTCCTTTGCTTAGCAGCTTGTATCACAGCCTGTCAGATCTCACACTTTGATTACAGTATCTAGCTATTTAGCAAAGCCTAAACTGTGCTTTTGTTAATTAACTAGCATTTGAGGAGGATTGATGACTGCGAGGGCCTTCAGAGGTCACTTGGCTTCCTGAGAAAGTGAGAGGAAGACAATGTGGCGGTTTAAAATGCAGAAAGAGCATAGTAGTATCTAAGATAGCACAAGAGGAGAGAAAAAAGCGTGCATCTGCATCTGTATTAACCTTTTCATCTCTTCTTCAAATACACTAAATACACACATTGTCAGTTTCACGAGGAACAAATACTGGCTTCTTATTTTCTTCATTGTTAGAAGGCGTTTATATTTGACAATTAATGCAAGTATTATCTGTATTTCTTTATAGGCTACTAAATGCGACTAATGGTTACAGTTTAAATGACAGCTATCAAAACACAAAAACGTCTCTCTGTGTTTGGCAAAAATTCTAATAAATGTAATCACTAAATACGATTGATTGACTTTTATACATTTACATTAAGACGTATTCTATATTAAATTACTCCTTAATTGTTGAAGTGGTCTTCAGGAGTAGTTTTCCAGGTTTTCTGAAGGTCTTTCTTTGGGTTTGCTCTGCTTTTTCATTCATGAACCAGTGTTGTGTCACACACAACAGAGCAGAGGCAATCTTTATACACTTTACACACACAAGTTGTTCCCATTTCTTTGGTTGAATCTATGAAAAACAGCCAAAGATAACAGTTGACAGGCATAAAATAGTAAAATAGCCTTCAGTTGATGCATCTAGTGTTGGCTGAATGTTCAACAGAAGGATAGCTTTCATAAAGACATTTTTAAAGAAGTTCAGGCTGTGTTCCACATTAAAGGTGGAATTATAAAATATCGACTTTCAGGCTTGTTAAAAATGTACAAACTCATTTTTTACTTATGTACTGTATTTCCATTTATGTTTGCACATATTTCAACAAATCGCTCCACCTATCCTTTGTTTTCCATAAAGAAATGAAGGGCGACTCGAGACACAGTACATATAGTGTGTATATATACGACTACCAAAGTCTGCAAACTGTCAGCTTTAGAGAAAACAGGCAAAAATGTCCAACAAAGGAATTTGAATAGGCACAAGAGCATACAGGGAATAACACAATGAAACCAAACAGGTAGGCAATGCAGGCTGACTAAACAAACACAATGATGTGGAGACTACAGGGGACAAGGGGAGACTATAAAAACCACACATGGCTGATTGTGGGGTAGGCACAGTTGGGTGATGAAAGACAAGTAACTACCAAAGTAAAACAGGAGGTGGATAACAAGAACTGGAACAAGGAAATTCAGCAACCTGGATGAACAACAGAAGGAAGTGGAGGAAAGTAAATAACGTCTGGTAAGTAAAGTGAGAAATGAAAGCACAGCTTGGCAGTAAATGTCATAAAAACTAAACAAGAAACCAAGAAAACTCAAAAGCACGCGAAAAACACAAGGAGCTAAACTACATAAGTAGTAAACCAAGATGCCGTTTTTCCTTCAGCTGTGGAAGGTGGTGGAAAAAAGGAAACAGAGATACTGAATACTACAGGAAAATGACAAATGATTGAAAATCATAGGCATGATGGGGGAGGGGGGGTTCCAAGATTTTCTTTTCCGTCTTTAAGGTCGAGCCAGCTAAACTATCATAAAAAGGGGACAATAGCCCATAAAGGACATTTATGCTCATCGCCTCGTCCCAGCAGAACCCCCATTGCTCTTTGTCTTAATTGTCCATGAACAAGACATTGTTCTGCAAGATCAGGGTCTGAAGAAAATTTCCTCAAACTTATTCATTGTTACAAGAAACACATTATAGTGCCTTCATTATTTTCACGCTGATATAAAGAATATGTTATTTGAATTTACATAATTCTCTGTGTGGCTCAAAAGCCACTTCTATAAATAGCTTTATTCAACTTGAGCGCAGATTCAAATGAAGGGAGAAGTCATAATCTCGTACAGTTTTACATCTTCTTCCGTTTCATGGCTGTGTCGTGCACACACACGCGCACACACAAATTTTACACGTCCGCTTTTGTATACTTTGTCCCTGGTTTGTGATGCATGTCACCGTTTTTTTGCGATGAATGCCAATGAATTGCTAGCCAATGGGAAGATTAATTTGTTGTTCATCTTGTAACACACGCGACTTTCTGCTGACTTTGTGCTGCTCTAAATTGGGTTTTTGTGTGTGTGTGTGTCGTACATTTGGCAGGGGGTTGTCCCACTTTCAAAGACTTTGTTTCAGAGAAAGGCCCAGAGGTTCTGTGACACACCACCCGCCAGCTCAAACACATCGTCACACATCCACACAGTGTTGACCAAACACAGAGAATCGCACACCAAAATCTGCCTTTCCCTCTGAAAGGAGCTTATCCTCAGCCTGATTTTTTGCCCTGGAGTTTGGTTAAAAGTGTTTTATGTGCTCTCGCTGCTTCTGCTTGGCTAGCCCAGCTGCGCCTGAGGACATACAGTTGATCAATGTGCCATCACAGACAGAGGCAGGACTTTCAGCAGCGCATGACTGACTCCAGCTCGACTACTTGCGGTGTAATAATTCTATTTTGTGGGCTTTTTTCGAGTCCAGAGGTTATAGGTACAATGCTTGAAGAACATCGGTGTTTTTGCCCACTCGCCAAATTACATTTACAGGCCATTCCAGTTTTTTATTAAACTTGACGTTGGCACTGGGATTTGGAAAGGAAGGATGTGATATATTAGTGGTATGTTAATCCCAGGAGAGCGATAAAAATGCATTAAAAATGAACCCTTGTTAATTTGTTGTTGGTGTGTGGCCCTGAGCGTCAAACAGTCCCTCTGTTATTCAGGTAAAGTTTATGTGGCTTCAGAATTATTTCACTACTCAGCCTTCTTCCACTCCTATGGCCCGGCTGCGCTGCCGGGCACTACAGTATCCATAAACCCAACCTGCAGTCTCTCACCTCTCGCCTCTCATTTCTCATGGTATTAATAATACAGAGGCATCCATAAAGTGGGGAGCTGGGCTTGTATTAAAACACCACTGGCCCAGGATATATCCAAGGTCACCACAAGGCTGAACTGTTATTCTCCCCACACACGGAGAGAGGCGAACCGCTGGTCATTCCAGCAGATGGAGATGAGCACCAACACTGAAATGCTTATTTTTCTGCTTAAAAAAAATTATATATATATATATATATATATGCAATGAGTTACCCATCAGAGACCTCTCTGGGTTGCAGAGATGTCATCTGCATTCTTTGTTGTGTTAAGAAGAGTTAAATGACCACTCGGGATGGCTATGGGCTGACCTTTAACCCATGAGGATAATGAATGAAATGAGGACCGGCAGGTATAATAGACTGCTGAGGTTGATAGTATTATAGCAGAGGCGGTGGCGGAGGGGGGGTAGGCCTCCCATGCTTCCTCACGTCTTTGCTTTCTCTCTTTTTCCTCGTTGTTAAAGATGATACAGACACAGAGGAGCAATTACCGAGAGAAAGAGTCTCCCATTTCCATCTGACAACTGAGTAAAAGGCCGTGGCCTTCTCGCTTAGGCATGCAGAGGGCCAAAGTGTAACAGGAAGCTGGAGAGGGTGACAGAGGCCAGCGGCTGCTAGCATCTATTCTCAGATTCCAAGGCCTCACAGGTTTTTTGAAATATGAAAAATGAATTTCATGATGTTTCTATTATTCATTAAATCCCAGACAGGAGTAGAGGGAAAAAGGAGGAAAAGGCAGGCAGGTAGGCGACCGCGATTATCGATTACAATGCTGAAAATATAATGAAGTAGATATGAGAATTGAGTTTTCCTTCATACATTCTGAGGCTACCGACTGTCACAGCGCTGTGTCTGTCTCTGTCACCGAAAGGGCACATTTGTTGTACGTCTGCTGTTGTGTCAAGGCGATGTGTGTGGAAAAGAAATGGGTCCTTTCTCTCTCTCACTCTCGCTCACACACACACACACACACACACACACACACGCACACACACGCACACAGACGTTTTTAACAATCACATTCCAAGGAATTCATTTGTCTTGGTTTAGCTTTGTCTCAGAGGTGACACACAAGCAGGGTGGTGGTGGTTGGGGAGCGGGGGCTCCTTTTGTTGCTCAAAATTGATACCGCCAACTGTGTAATAAAAATGTCCAAAACTTGCAACTCTGTTTGAGGGAGAGCTCCTTTTGTTCCTGGGGAAGCTGTTGTACAGAGGAGATAACTGCAACACTGTGTTTGGTGGCAAGATTAATATGTTGGGCCGTTTAGACCGGGGGTGTTTTCTTGCTCTGGCTGTGTCTCTGGTGTCACCATCACGGCTCTTTCTTTGAATCCGGCTCATGAGCGTGCTCATTCTGCTGAAATGGTAACCAGCACAGTTTAGCGACACATATATCCTGCTGTAGCCTGCTTTGGTTACAAACTGTGTTGCTGCCATCGGGTTTAAAATACTCCAACAAAGACAGCATTAATTCATTTAATCATGAAAGTTGGCTTATCGGCAGAGCAGAGGGGTGATGACTATCTACAAGGGGTTCCTTAGAATAATGACGACAGTTGATGACTGGAGTTTAAATCCTTTTTTTTTTTTTCTTTTAAGGTGGCATATCCAAATAAAGAAAGTGAAATGATGCTTTTCAATTCATTTCGTAGTCTGATATTTTTTTCTTTTGGTCTCATGAAGTAACCTGACACGGCTGAATTACTGAACTGTGTCTAAGGACTAATGAGAGAAATTTCCCCAGAGAATCTTTATCTATTGCTCCTTGGAGAGCACCTTGTGGACTCGCTGTGCTGTCTGTCACGTCCACACACACACACACACCATCCACACTCGACCCCGGTCCACCCCACCTCCCAACTCCGATCTACCTCTGTACTGTCTGCCTGTCTTCCCCTTTCCACCTCTTCATCCCCCTCTCTCCACCACCTCCTTCACTCATTGACACCCCTGTTTCCTGTAACACTATCATGTAGCACAGCCATTTCACTTTTGCACCTCGCAATTAAAACCAGAGGAAAGGCGGAGGAAAAAGAATATACTTTCAACCCCCACCCCTCATTCAGCAGCAACTACTGCCTTCCCATCAGCAAGACAACCTTTCATGGATTTTTTTTTTTTTCATATATGCGATACACATGTATGTGTTAGAAATCCAGAGTTTATGAGAATGGCAGGCATGGAATTAATTAACAAAGGAAATCTCACCGCTGCTTTGAGCTGAAGTTGATAATTTTAGCTTTTTAGTTTCTGCTCCTGTGATAGCAGGTGGGGGCAGATGTGACAAACACTTTAATAAAGAAACGGTGGAAAGTGAGATTTGTTGTGCCAACTGGAGGAGTCCGTTATTCTGCGATGGCTGACTGATTTGACTCACATGGACAGCACTTCTGCTGAGAGAAATTGTTTCACTTGTAACAACCACACAAAAACTTGCACACACGCACACTCTCGTGTGAAGTCAAAAGCTTTGATCATTTGGTGTTGCTTTGCTGACCTCTGCAGGATCCTCCCCCAGCTCTCTCTTGTGAGTTTGAGAGTGTGTGTTTGTATGTGTGGCCTAGCATAACTTGCTTGTTGTATGTATATGTTTTTCTTTGTTTGTTTTATAGGTGTGTAGAATTTAACATTTTCAAATGGTAAGGCTGAAAGATGGTTATAGAATACTGAGCAAGGAAAATGGGAAATAGGGAAATAGGTGTGGAAATGTATTGAAGCATGCAAACATATGTGGAAAAGGCAAAAAGAGAGTTTGTGCAATTTACTTCAGTATTTTTCTTCAGGCTGTATATTTCTTCAGTGCAGCCTGAGCTCATAGGAAGCTTTCTTGTAATTTCTTTAAGCAGTCTTTGTAGTCTTCAGGAATAGTTCTCCAGACTTACGGAAGGAAATTCAAAGCTCTTCTTTGGATGATGGCTTCCTTTTGTTCAGTCCTCTGTCGAGATGATCCCAAACTGCAGCAGTAATATTGAGGTCCTGTTTCTGGGGAGGCCAATCCATGTGTTTTTCTCTCCAGGTAAGCTTTTACTGCATGGTTGCCATGGTGAAATATTACATTTTTGCCATTTAGATGCTTTTTGGATGACATTGCATTATGCATCAAAATGTGACGTCACTGTTGTCACTCAGTCCAGTTCTTGTATATTTACATACTTCACCTTTTCTACCTGTTTCCATTCATTAAGAATAACTTCTTGACCAGTGTTGGTCAAGTTACTTGAAAAAAGTAATCAGTAACTAATTACTGATTACTTCCCCAAAAAAGTAATCCCGTTACTTTACTGATGACTTATTTTCAAAAGTAATTGATTACTTAGTTACTTAGTTACTTTTTAAAAACACGATTTACAACCTGAAGAGATGATAAAGCGATAGATCTTTCAGCCCAATTCTACTTTTTCTACATAATCCATCATACAAAATGTAATCAAATGGAAAAGTCTCTTTTTAAAACTTGTTTTATCAGTTTTAATCTTTTAACTTTATGCATCAAGCAAAAATTTAATTATATGCAACATTCTCTGACTTGAATAAATTCACATTCCATGACATAAAATAAAATACTTTTTGTGTTTACACTCACTCTTTCAAATAGATGCAAGTAAAACACAGCAGAAAATAAATAAAGTCAAAGACTAGCGGTCCTGTTCCTCTATTTTCACCTGTAAAGCAGGACTGCGGTAGGCGGAGGTTTACCCTGGTGCAGGTGTGCCGCGGTCAGTTGAAGAATCCGTGAGTTTCTCTGTGAGTTTCTCATTACCTCGTTGTGCACTCGGTGCTTGCTCAGAAGTTTAGGGGGTTTTTTCGCTTTAAAAAGAAGTTTTCTTCCCACGCACGATGGACGCTAATGTTTTTGTCACTTTTTATGGAATCAAACTCAAAGTAAGGTCAGTACTTCCACGCTTTAAACGCTGCATGCTCATACTCTCTCTGCACTCGATATGTGATCCATTGTCGATCTGCACACAGCTGTTTTCACGAACGTCGCACTCGCTTACGTCACTGTCATGAGACATTCTTGCAAAAAAATCACGGTTTTAGTAACGCAGTGACGCAGCGTTCTTACGGGAAATTAACGGTAATCTAATTACCGTTTTTGCAATAGTAATCCCTTACTTTACTCGTTTCTTGAAAAAAGTAATCAGATTACAGTAACGCATTACTAGTAACGCGTTACTAGTAATGCGTTTCAACTGAAGGGTCAGATGCATCTCTCAGGTAATGGGTCAGGTCATAGTTCTTGTTTTTTAAGGATATGACATTCACATACACATTCAGAAATGGAAACAAATTAAGTGTTTTTTGACAGGCTACTATTAACAAAAGACAATTTAAAATTGATTCATTGCAAGTCATCTGAGATACCTTTAGAAATATATAATCTATAAGACAAAAAATGAAGAAAGCCTATCTGTGGTCTCGTGGTGTGGAGTGAATTTTCAGCTTTGGTGGAGGTCTACTCTTCTTTGTGACACTGAAGCTGTCTTTTGATTACTCACCTGCCTCAGTCCTGAGATCCTGCATTTAGGTCTGTACTCTAGAGATGATAATCTGACGAATGAGTCTATCCACATATGGAAAACATTGTCTGTTGAGTAGTCCAAAAGTTGTTCGAGCTAATTAGGACATCTCACATAAAGAGAATGACCCAGGAAATTACATTGCTTCTGTGGCTAATTTCTTGCTAGACAAACACCATCTGTGTTTTCATACATGGGAGAGCGATCTGTGGTGTGACAGTATTTGGATGGAAGAAACTGCTCAACAAACAGAGCCAAACGGCCCAGTGTAATTTAGACACACACACATATGTGTACACAAACATTCATAGACACCAAGCCCCCTTGGGAAAACACCATCACACATCGAGTCAGAGATCACAGCTACGTAAACAACAATCCCTGATTAGTGTTGCATTACTGTTCAATTTTTTATTCGTTCCAAATTGGAAATCTGAGGGCTCTGTGTTTTTGTCTCTTCTTGTACGCCACAAGTTCTTTGATATTAAACATGGATTAGCAGTGTCTAAGCTCTCGCTGACCAGACATGAATGAGAGAAGAGGGGGTTGGAACTGCTATCTCTCCTTGTAGAGGCCATTGATTTCCAAGCTACTTACGCCTTGTTTGTATGTACAGACACACTGGAGTGTAAGCCTGTTAAATGTGAAGTGCTTCACCTGTCACCTACAGGTCCCTGTCTCATCTTCTTTGGGCTTCTCAGCACACAAACTCGCGCACGTGTGCACAAAATACAATCTGGCCACTTTGCAAATCAGATTTAGATATCGTATGGGACGCGGGCTGATTTTATCACCGTACCGTCTATTATATCAGGATGTTATGAGCTACTGGGTGACATGGAGCCGACTAAATAGGGTTATCATCCATTTGGTATTCTTATTCAGGGCCTCTGTTAACATAGCTGTAGCTCTATTTTAATTTTAATGTGGCAATAGTTATGTAGGGGTGGTGCCTGGTTAAACATTTGATCTACCGTTGATTTTCTTCTTTGAACTGACTAAGAACACGAGGCAAGATCGCTCCTATAGATTAAAATTCATGTCAAGTAATATCAATCATGTGATTACTCCCTATCATTTGTAAGTTCTCCTTTCATCTCATCCTTAGTGAATAGAGTTTGACTTGAGCGCCAAACTACTCATAAGGGAAGACAATTTTGATTATTTCTCTGGGTTCCTAAGAAAATAGAAGTTTGTATTTCTCATAACGTGAGCTTCCATCTGGCCTTGGTGTTCGGTGCTGAAGGATAGCCCAAGTGATTACAGTCTGTAGTCTGCTCCAGCTTATTATGGCAAAACATCACTGGCCCCTTCTCCAAATATATCATAAATAATTATTACGGAGTGCATGTTCAGTGCTCTGGGCTATGGATATAACTTGTTTAGTTTCAAACACAGCCCAATCAATATAACCTGTCATCTAAAATTTATGAGAATACCAGCTTGTATTTTATTTATCTATTTATTTATTTATTTCATTTGGCTGCTTTCTTTCAGCTTCTTTTTCTTAACTAATTTTGCTGATCTTTGCATGTGTCTGTGTGTGTGTGTGTGTGTGTGTGAGTGTGTTTGAATTCCTGAAAGCACTTGTACCTTTGTGTGGATGCAGTCAAGTATGCGTGTGTGAGTCTCTGGATGTGTGCACACATTCTCTGCAGCTCGGTCCAGCAGGCAGCGCCACTCAGGGGACTCCTGGAATTATGGATTGAGGACAGGAGTCATGCGATGATTGACAGCCGCATTCCGTTGGAGGTGATTAGGTGCACGAGGCCCAAAGAAAACAGACATGATGGAAATTTCAACATCCCTGCTCTAATTTTGACTGTGGGTAATTATGATACATGATGATCTGCAGACATCATTGGCCACACAGTCTGCTGTGCTCAGTCTCCCCAGTTCTCGCTGGCTCTCTGTGCCTCACTGGCTCACTCACTCACTCGCTCTCAGAGCAGCACAAAAGATTTCTTACAAACAAATGGTGTCAAAAAGCAGGTGGGCATCATTAAGCAGCACCGAAAGTATGAAGGTTTGTTTTTTCAGCGAGTTTGTTATTATCTTGTTATATTACTGTGTACACAAAATCAAAGTCGGGGTTTAGTACATCATTTGTAACATTTGTAAGGCAGGAAAAATTTTTAAATCCCAGAATCATTTGTTAAGTATGGGGGGAAATCCCTGTGTCCAGCGTAAAGTGGATAAAAATGTTGGCTGTAGCCACTGTGGCTTCACCCGTTAGTTCGTGAACTCTTCTTCGGAAGCTTCAGTTTCTGAATACTTAAATCATTTTTTGTATTTGCACAAGAAATTTGTGTGCTACGTTTTCAGCTAATGCTAACTAACTTGACCAGCAAGGTGCTAACCAGGTACACCTGCTCAGCTGCTTAATGCAAATTTGCTTAATGCAAATATCTATTCAGCCGGTCACATGGTAGTAACTCAATGCATGTCGGCACGTAGACATGGTTAATTCAAACTGCTTAAGTTTAAACCGAGCATCAGAAGAGGGAAGGGAAGGCGATTCAAGTGACTTTGAACGTGGCGTGGTTGTTGTTATTGCCAGATGGACTGGGCTGAGTGGTCCAAAAAATTTAAACTATCCAGTGAGCAGCAGTTCTATGTGTAAAAACGCTAGTTGATGCTACAGGTCAGAGGTGAAGGCCCAGACACCTTCAAGCTAAGCGGAAGGTGACACTAACTCAAATAACAACTTGTTAGATCTAAAGTATGCAGAAGAGCATCTTTGTTTGAGCAACATGTTGAACCTTAAAGCAGATGGGCTACATCAGCAGAAGAGCACACTGGGAGCCACTCCAGTGTGGTCTGCTCCTTGGTCTCTTGCTTCTCAGTAGGATCAGAATTTAGCAAGAGAGCATGAATCTATCCTGCCTTGTATCAACCACACAGCCTACCTGAGCATTGTTGCTGACATTGCACATTCCCTTATGACCCCAGTGTACCCAACTTCTGATGCCTGCTTCTAGCAGGATAAAACACCATGTCACAAATCTCAGATCATCTCAAACTGATTTCTTGAACATGATAATGAGTTCACTGTAGTCAAATGGCCTTTATCGACACCAAATCTCAATACTATAGAACAAACTTTGGGATGTGGTGGAACAGGAAATTCACTTCATGGATGTGCAGCTGACAAATCTGCAGTGACTGCGTGATGCTATCATGTCAATATGGACCACAATCTCTGAGGAATGTTTCCAGCACCTTGTTGAATCTATCCCACAGAGACCTGAGGCAGACACAAAAGGGGATCTAACTCAGTACTGGTACTAAAATGTAAACTCGTGCAAATAAAATGAAATTAGGTAAAAAGTGCAACCCAAACGTCTTGAACAGGCTTTTAATACAACAGATAAGATACTATTTCTCAGACAATAATAACAAAGCCAAAAGGTCCAGTTGAGGAACTCGTAGTAGTAGAACACATGACTCAGCACCCACTGTTTACTTAAAGCAGTGATGCACAAAATACCTGTACAGTTGTGAGCAATACTCACTGCAGATACCATGGGGGGCAATGGGGGGCAAGGTTATTTTAAAGCCTACCCCATGTGGCCATTAAAAGATCTGCAGTTATAGGCAGTTCTGCAGTGTCAACAGCTAGCTGTAGTTATAAAGACAATGTCTTCTCATGCAGCCCTCTGCAAGATAGTAAGTGCATTTCACAAAGTGCAATTAAATGTGAATTAAACATCTGTTCCACTGAATTTGAGTTAGTCCTTCATTCTTAAGTATCACATTCCATTTAAGTAAACTTACCTCTAGTAAGAACCATCGTGCATCTTATTAATGACAAAACTAATCGGCGTGGAATTTAACTGCTGCGTTAAATCACGCCACACAGTTTTCAAAACCCAAACACACAAGTGGACTCACTCAAACGCACGCACAGGCACGATCTGCAAAGGCCACGAGCGCACCATCGCGGATCCCGAGCCGAGTGTTCAGATCTGAAAGTTACAATATTCCTCCCAGCACTTTTCTTCTCGGCTTCTCTCATGTGCAGCCTCACTCTTTTCCCCCCATCTGACAAGAGCTGCACGTCCCGCTCTCACTCCCCCAACGTCAGGTGCGTTTAGCATGGCTTTGAACGCCATGCCGCCATATTTTATTGAACACTTTGTTGGTTGATGCTGGAGCCCTCCACAATGCCTGGCGATGAACTCATGCATTAGAGATGTGAGATGCGGACGGCGGCTGGAGAGGGTTTGAAAGAAAATACTGGGAGGGCGGGTGTTTCTCTCTGTTTTGGTGAGCTGTATAGAAGTCGTTGTGATTTAGTGTTTCAGTATTAGTTCTTGCTCCCTGTAAAGAAAAATCCATGATAGCTCTCACAGATTCCCTCTTAAGGATAAGAGCTCTGCAAGTGCTCTTAGCCTTGCTCACACACTGTCTTTCTTTCTTCAGCAGGTTCATAACATTGTTTTTTTGTTTTTTAAAAATTTGTTGCTCAAACTTGTGCTCCATGTTGACAGGAATAAAAGAGACTGTTGTCTCTTTTATGATCCTTCAGTCCGGTACCGTATCATCAACATTTCCCGTGTGACCTTTTCCTTTGCCTAGAAAGACGTTCTTGGGTGTGGAATACATAGAACAGAGTCTATTTTGCATATCTAATGTTAAACCCAGCTGCCCGTCCTATAGAATAGGTAAGAAAATACTGATTAATCCCCCAAAGGGGTGAGTGTAAAATACATATCTGCATTCTCTTGATTGTAAAGTGTAGCAATAGGAAAATTAGACACTGAAATGTGTTAAGCCTTAAATTAACGCTCCATATTTTAGTGCCATTTTCAACTGTAGCACGTCGCAAAGGCCTCCACAGACAAGAGGCATCTCACTTGTTGTCAGACAACCTTCTATCACCTCTGCTACACCTTTGTAGGATTTGCATACGATCTGGTTATGTGTGAGCCAGTGAATTAAGAACCAGGCTTTTTATTTTTGAGGTTGCATCTTTTTTTGCAGTACTGGCATTAAAAATAATCCCAAACTGCAGAGTTAGTGCAAAGGTTTTGCGTCGCTCTTTGGATTTCTGACAGAAACTCTGTTCTCGGACATTTATCGATTCACATTTATCTGATGGTCGCTGGATTCTTTGACTGCAGCGCCACAGCCAAACAGATGTTTCATTTACAGCTAACAATTACACCCCGAGAAGTTTTGGGATGGAGGGGGTGGTAAAAAAAAAAAAGGCATGAGTTTATTTAAACAGATTCTTCACATGACACGTCCTCTCTCCAGCACCCCGCAGATTTATTTAAAATGAAACAGTTTGTGCTGATTCTCTCATTTACTTCTCAACCCCCTCAGTCCGCGGAGCAATAATCTGGCTTCCTGTAGACTAAACATAAAATTAAAAAGCAATCTGGTTCTCCTGTATGTTTTATAGAAAATCTGGGGGAAAAAAGAAGTCACATCAGCGACTTTTACAGATAAAAGTGCCATGGCTTGCCAAGTGAAAAGACGGATAAAAAAAAAGAATATCTTTTTTTCCTCTCTTTTCGCCTTTGCATATGTTAGAGCAGCTTGATTAACGGCAGGGCTGTCCAAAAGCTAATTATTTTATTGAGTTGTGGGATGAGGCGGGATCCCACCCTGAGGATTTGGCTTTGGCTTTGGCTGCAAAATAGAAAAGGGCCCCCTGCATGTGATGTGTGATTTCTCCCTCCTCCTGGTGCCCGTCCTGCACGGTGACAGCAGGATGAGCCCCAGGTATGGGTGGTCTCATCTCTTCTCTATCAATAAGGAGCTTACTAGCTGTACTGGAAATGGGAGGGAATACAATACCATTGCAATTTGATTTTAAGCCCCACAGGTCAATCTCCTGAACCCCCTTTTCAGGTGCCGCCTTTTATCATTCCCTCCCCATCCTTCACATCTGTCATTTGCTTTCTCTTTCTGAGTCTCTATCGTCCCCCCTCACTTTCATTCTCTTTTGCTTTCTCTAACCCTTTGTCTCTATTACTCTTTTTTTTTTAACTCTCTGTGTTAAACCGCTAGCAGAAGTGCATTTAAGTTGCTCTCAGAGCGGTCTCTCTTTGAAGGTTGGTGGTCACATCAAAATATGCAACAGCCACAAATATGGATTTTAAATGTCAGGATGTCGTTTCTTTATGGTCACCACTGAGTGGCAAGTAGTTATTCACTTCAGTGCAAGAAAACAGATGCGCTGCACACAAAATGGGACAAACAAGTAAGAACTGGTGCATTCGTGTTTGCATTTATGCACTTCGTGCTCATTATTTGGCCCATTATAACATATACTTTGAATCCTTGAACAATAACAAATTATGGCAATCTTGTATGGAGGTGTCAGGATAATCACTTGAATGCAGCACAAGTTTTTGCTGTTTGTTAATGCAATGTGTAATCTTAAAGAACGACCCAGACAGCTCAGGCTGTGTCCAACAAGTGTCACCACACCTTAGTTCTTGTAGAAGAACTCTACGCTGACGATCACCTTGGGGGTGAATTTACAGTGCACAGTCCTCACCTCATGTGCCTCCTCCTCACTTGAACTTTGCACACTGACTAGAAATCTACTGTTTGGTCTCTGGGTGGGAGATCCATCTCTCATCACAACTGATTCAAAGTTGGGTCAGCTGGAAGTTGAGGTTGGAGGTTTTGAGGCCCGTGCTGAAATTGCAGATGTGCACATGCAAGTGGTCAGAATGGGACTTCCCGAGGGTGACCTAAAAATAGTAGCCATACTGGAAGCCGAGACACAAATATAATTCAAGAATCTTTTTTGGATTTTTATGGGTCCACTATGCAGTCAAAGTTCATTCAGGGTTTAACCCTTGTGTGGTGTTCGTATTTTTGTTACTCAGCCAGTGTTCATGGGTCTGGTGGACCCGCTAGAGTTTTGGCTTTCCAAATTAACACTATCAAACAATTTTATGTTAAATTACTCAACAGATGTTTACTTCATCCCAATTACAAGACATATGAACAGCAAACATGGTTAATTTTTTCCCTTTACCTTTGTTAGATCACATTTATGAATTAATGTGCTTCTCGTTTTTCTGTTATATAAAATGTTATAAATAAATCAGTGATAATCAAGTGGAGTGAGTGGAAAGACACAACACATTTACACGTGAAAAAATAATTAATTGTTTAATTTTTCTTTTGAAAAAAACTGAACACGGGTCTCACAGACCCGAACACCATACAAGGGTTAAAGCCTGTTTTTATATCGAGTAACTTGATGCAGTTGTTAAAGTTTCAGCAGTAATTCTTCTGAGGTTATTTAATAGAAAAAGAAGTGAAGAAAGAAGAAATGTTGTACTCATAAATAAACATTGATTAGTGCGTAATTACATCTTCCAACAAACTTTCTTCTCGTAAACTTAGAATTTATCCATTAAAAATACATAGGAAGCAGCGCCAGTTTGCGAAGCTGCCGTTTTGCCCTGCCATCTTGATTAGAGTGACTCAGATGGACATTGTCAGATGGACAAGCATGTGGCTAGAGAACTGCCACATACATAGTACCTCTTATAAGATCTCTCTTATCTCCTTTCTACTTCATCCTCTTCCTCCTCATTCTAAGCCTCAAATACTGAGCCGAAGTCAGGGCTCTAATATCAGAAAATGTGCAGAAATATGCCTATTTATTCCGAATATTGTCAAGCGTGTAGACAACAATTTTAGATCCATTTCAAAGAAAGTTTTACTAATGCCAGCTAACAACAGCTGACAGTGGCTAACAGCAGTTAACAGAGGCTAACAGCATCAGAAAAGTACAGGATACCTCAACAACTTCATATCACTCATCAGTGAGAAGTGAGGTTCACTGACTCAGTGTCTCAGATCGGACTTCTTTCATGAATTTTTACAGCCTCCTGCAGAGTAAATAGATAGGGATACATAGTGAGGCAGAAATAAACAGCGGACTAACAGCCTACATTCGCTACAGATGAACGGATACTAGAGTTGTTTGTCTTACAGTGTCCACCATAGCAAGAATTATACCCTTGAATTGGATGGATTAAAAAACATAATTCTGCAAATTTGACCGCAATCGGCAATCTACTGACATCTAGTGGTGAGCTTTTATAAAGTGTAACTTTAAAGCAGACTACGTTAACTTTAATTCAGAAAATGAATTAATTAATGCATTTCTTAAGTTATATACACTACACAAGTTTGACTGTGATGCACAGCATGCCTGTGTGAATGCGTGCTTGCATATGGTGTATATATGTGGGTGGCTCTGCATGTGTCATTAGTGTGTTTTAGTATACCACCGAATGCCATTTTTTGTGTGTCGCTGTCTGTAGGATCTGATTGACCTCACATCCCTGTCAACAAAATGTAGAGCCAGGCCTGCGAGTTCCATAAAAAAAGAAAGAAAAAAAAAAACTTTACTCACTTCTTTGTATCAAAGGCAGCTGCGTTGCAGACAACAAATTGGCTCTTCATGTCTCCCTCTCCAAATGCTAAGGTTAGGCTTTAATTGTGGCACCTGGGTCGGAAAGCAGCAGAGTTATAGACAAAATAGCGATGCTCATGTCAGTGGACGTGTTGTGAATAGTTCACATAATACCAGTGTATACACAGTGGACACGGAGCCAGCCACCTTTGCTCCTCTCCCCTGTTCTCGCTGAATAAGAATCTGACATAAATTCTGCACATATAAAATTAGTAAATGCCACTGTAGCCGTAGTTAAATATCACACAAACCCCCGGGGAGGGGGGCAGGGGGAGGCGCCGACAAGTTACCTTGGCCTATTTTTTTGTGGCGAAGACAGGGGGAGGGGAAGGGCCTTTGACTAGCAAAAGAGATGGTGGGAGGTTAGAGAGAAGGAACGGGGAGAAGGGAAAGGAAAAAGGGAAAGGAAACAGCTGTACATCATCAGAGAGAGGGTGGGGAAGGAGTGGTGGCGGTCTCCCTGCGAAAGAACCCTGCTTTCAGATATGGAGCTGTCATGCAGCAGGCGTGCTCGTCTCCCCCCGCTGCTCCCCTTCCTTTCTTCACATTGAAACTATCAAATAAAAAAAGTGTCGTGCAGAAACTTCTTTCTTCAGCCATCATTAGAGGTTAAGTGCAGTCTAATCTCTCCACTAATAAAGTTTCTTTGAAGTGAGGAAAAGGGGTGGAGTAAGGCCAAGGGTTGTTCACACACTCTATTTAGTAAATTAGCTCAGCAGAGGCATCACTGCTGGCGACGGCTGGAACACTCAGCATGAAAGCTGAACTGGCCTCATAGAGTTAGTTGATTATCAACACAGCCTTAGAGTAAATACTGGTTCTCAGTACATTTGGATGTTGGATGTTCTCCAGAATCAGTTTGCAATTCAAGGCAAGCTTTTTGGCTGTTTTTGCAGCTTTTTGGATGGAAACGTGAATATTTGATATTCTAACAAGTGGCTGTTGAATGGAAATGTATTTAAGAAAGTCAAATGGTTTATTTTCTACTTTCTTGTAATTTTTTTTAAAGTGGTCTTGAGCAATAGTTCCCCAGGCTTTCTGAAGGTCTTTCAAAGGTTTTTTGGACATTGGCTAATTTTTCACTCATTTTCAGTCCACTCTTCATACATTTTCAGAGGAATGAGAGCAACCTTGTTATGTCTACACATAACAGACAATTAATCAAAGAACCAATTTTAAACTCTATCTTACATCTTTGGGCCCTTTGTTACTAGCAGTCTGTCACAAAAACGCATCCTTTAGTTTACTTTACCAAATATGCCAAAGATAACGCAGTTTGACAGGCGTTAAATAGCATTTTTGCAACAAGGCGATTTCCAAAGACCTATTAGCTGAAAACTTGGCATTTCTCGACATCATGTGCATGTATCTTTTTAAGATTTGGGGAAACTGCTCGAGTGAAGGACAGAAATAAGAAGCGACAGGCCAAAAATGCTGTCAATAACAGATGAACAGTAACTAAAAATCACATCCTTAAGAAATAGAATAAAAAATGCAGCAAAGACCTGAAGCAGGATCTTCAGATGATTCTTAACCCCTGAATCCTCATCAGAAATAGTCTCAGTGATAGCTGAGATGGCTTCTTGATAGCCACCTTTCCATTGGTGAGGTATTTTTAATTACTGGTAAGGTAGGTTAAATTACACATAAACTGGACTGAAATCAGTTTAGATTTTGTTAAAGAATACAAAATACTGACTTTCATAATGTCAGACAATATTTTTACAGACCAGCCTTTAAGGTGTCGCGGATAAATGCAACAAAATAAAATGATACGACCAAGACAAAAACTGTGGTATTTTGTAAATATAAGAAAAAATGTGAATTATTTGTGCAATTGTGTAATTGTATTAGCAGCGTCCTCCTGAAATACGTCAACAACATTGAGAGTAATATCCTCCTCTCTGCCCCTTAATGCTCTCTGGTCACTATGGTAATGCGTAAATATTTCTTTCAAAATTAGACACACAACTACAACACGGGAAAAGACACAGGGAAACCGAGTTAACGATAAAAAAACCTGAAAACCATAAATTTCACACCTGAGCCTCAACTCTCGCGGCCCAGCACCAAACTACTTACGGACCGATACGGGTCCGTGGCCCGGGGGTTGGGGACCACTGTTATAGACCATATTTCCATGTATGACTGCACATTTCTCTAAATAAATGTAGGGTGGCTTAAGACTTTTGCACATTTAAAAAACTGAGCTCCCTTTCAGTCGTCAATGGGTAATAACTGTGATTTTGTGTGTAACATAGCAGCATCTAACAAAACAGCACATTTATTAAACAGAAAGTACTTTAATGTAATTTGTCTTATTGGATTTTCTTCATCATCCTTTTTCTCCTTCACTTTCTTCCAACCTTTCCCTGCCTTGTGTGTGTGTGTGTGTGTGTGTGTGTTTTCTTTCGTATCAGCCTGTTGCTTCCACAGCCTCAGCCTGGCACAGCGCCAGTGCTGGGCAGGAATCCCACCCCTCCCCTCCTCATTAATTTGCCAACAGATTGCCAAGGGCTGCTCGCCGTTCACAGACGAGGGGGCGGTGGTGGTCGTGAGGCGTGTTTACAACAGTTAAGTAACAAACTGACAACCATTAAAACCTTAATGCAGCACAGCATCACAGAGCAAAGACTCGACTGCCCCCACTTTGTCTGGCACGCGTGATGATGCAACAGCCAGAGCCGGGCATGCTGTTGGCACTTCATCTTAACTGGAAATCTTGGGATCCTGCCAACACCGGCAGCCAAGAAACAACAGGTCTGAGGCAGCACGGGCCTGCCAGTGAAAAAAAAACCCCAAAAAAATGCATGCAGACAAATTCATTCAACAAGTGGAATTTTTGTCGCGCGTCAAGTATAAATAATGTACAACGTCTAAACGGTGAAATTTAAACTATTTAAATGATAAAATAGTTTTGATAAATATTTAGCACTGACTAAATGTGTTCTGCATGTGTCTGGAGCATTTTTATAAACTGTAATTGCTCATTTTCTTGTGCTACAGATGTATTAAAATCAACCAATCAATTACGTCAATCACATCATGAACAAAAACAACATTTCCCTGCATAAACTGTTATTGTTGGGGCGGCTTACCTTATACAACACAGCTCAATTTGGTAGCGATTTGCAGAGTAAATGTTATTGCCCTTGCATGCATCAACGCCATATGTTTTTTGTGTGTGTGTCTTTTGTTGGAAATTTCACTGGAAGGGGGCAAAATTCCTTCTCCAAAGGGATCTTGTTAAATTACTCCGAACCGTTTAGTGACCAGCACACAAAAATGCCATTTCGTGACCATATGGAAGCCTTTATGTAAAGTTTTTCCTTGTTGATATACAGAATCTATAACAAATGATAATGATTTGCACATGTGGGATGGATAGGGCTTGGTGTCAGTTGATGGCTTGATGGCTTCAACATGAGTTGTGTGCCCAATTTTAAAGTTGTTCCCTGCCCACTACCTGTCGTAATGGGAAGTTTATGGCTACTTTATTATATCCAGTAACTGGCAGATAGTTTGAGGGGCTAGATTTAAGATGACCATGAGAAGGAAAGTAAAGTGCTGAGCGAGCTCAAACAAGCTTAGTAGGAAACTGAGTTTAAATGTTTTCAGCTTTCCCATTGATTTGATCGTTTAATCTACGCAGATAGATTTAGCTGAAAACCCCAGACCCTCAAGTACACCATTGCGTGACAGATTCATGGCGCAGTGACTACCTCCATATTTGGATTCTGAATGGCTGGTGAGCTGATATGGAATTTTACGCATATAGTTTTTATCAAGAAATCACAACCACATGGATACATATGTACATCATAATGTGAGAGCCTCCTGTGAAGAAGGTAAGCTATCTGAATGTAAAAGGCAGATAAACATGAGATGCTGGCAGCTTCCTTTGTCGGTCACTTGAATCAAAATCATTCACACAAGGGATACAAGGTGGATGAAAGGCAGAGATTGCAAACATGCGGGTAATTTCTAATGCATGTATAGAAACATGTCCTCTAGGAAAGCTGATATACCGTCACTGACCACCAAAAAATTTAGGCAAGGCGGTGACAAATTGCATTACAGGGCAAATAGGCTAGTTTTTTAGAGGCCCCAATTTGTCGTTTCCAATAAAGGCCATTGTTGCTCAAAAGTCTGGGCTCATTGCCCAGTGGCTGTTTAGAGCCAAACTGATTGGACGTAATGTCTGACAGCTGTCGGCGGTTCCATGAATTGAGTCAATTTCTATGTGTCATGCCAAGTTTTCTGTACATCAATATGTATAAGGTGAAAAGAGAGGCCGACAGGGCAAAGGAGAGCGAGAGCAAAAGAGACTGCTTTACAAAGAATGGATGACTTCCTGCTGTAACAAGAGGCCCCATCTGGCGCTGCTTTAGGTTCCCCGGGCTTCATGTGTAGACTGGGGAGAGTTTGGTCAAAGGGTGGGGGAAGTGTGGGTAGAATGTGTGGTAGGGAGTATTATGTGGTTACAGAAGGGACACTTCAGGCTCCCGAGGTAGCAATGTGAGAGTTTCTAGGTCAAGAGGGTCGACTCTGCCCTACCGTGGGCATCTGAAGTCTGGCATTTGGACTGACTTTGTAGTGATACAGATGGGTGGGCATGACATTAGGCCTGTAGGATGCGTGCTAGTGACACATATATACAGATATGTGTATAATACGTCTGGGTGTGAGCATGCAAGCCTGTGTGAAGTCTGATCAGAAGTTTTGGGAAGTCATGTCCAAGAATAGAAATAATCTGTGCTGAATAGAAAGACAGTTTAAGTTAAGTAAGTTGTGAATGCCTGAACACTTTATATGTGACTGCAGGTTCTCTTTCATTTTTGTGAAGTTAGCTACAGTGTGCTATTATATACATATACAGGGAGTGCAGAATTATTAGGCAAGTTGTATTTTTGAGGAATAATTTTATTATTGAACAACAACCATGTTCTCAATGAACCCAAAAAACTCATTAATATCAAAGCTGAATGTTTTTGGAAGTAGTTTTTAGTTTGTTTTTAGTTTTAGCTATTTTAGGGGGATATCTGTGTGTGCAGGTGACTATTACTGTGCATAATTATTAGGCAACTTAACAAAAAACAAATATATACCCATTTCAATTATTTATTTTTACCAGTGAAACCAATATAACATCTCCACATTCACAAATATACATTTCTGACATTCAAAAACAAAACAAAAACAAATCAGCGACCAATATAGCCACCTTTCTTTGCAAGGACACTCAAAAGCCTGCCATCCATGGATTCTGTCAGTGTTTTGATCTGTTCACCATCAACATTGCGTGCAGCAGCAACCACAGCCTCCCAGACACTGTTCAGAGAGGTGTACTGTTTTCCCTCCTTGTAAATCTCACATTTGATGATGGACCACAGGCTCTCAATGGGGTTCAGATCAGGTGAACAAGGTGGCCATGTCATTAGTTTTTCTTCTTTTATACCCTTTCTTGCCAGCCACGCTGTGGAGTACTTGGACGCGTGTGATGGAGCATTGTCCTGCATGGAAATCATGTTTTTCTTGAAGGATGCAGACTTCTTCCTGTACCAGTGCTTGAAGAAGGTGTCTTCCAGAAACTGGCAGTAGGACTGGGAGTTGAGCTTGACTCCATCCTCAACCCGAAAAGGCCCCACTGTCACGGTCTGGCTAGGGCAGACCGTATGTTGCAGGGAAGGACTCAAGCGCAGACCGAAATGAGATGTGAATAACAAAACAAGCCGTTTATTAAGGCAAGAAACGAGGGTACAAAATAATAGAGAATCGATGAAAACTAAACAATGACCTAAACTGGGTGAACTAAAACAAAACATAGAAAACTCTAAACATAACAAACTGACAGGGATACCTGGAGCGGAGACATAGGAAACAACGGACGAATACAACGGGTGAATACAACGGGTGAATACAACGGACGACCTGACAAAGAATGACTGAGAACACACAGACTAAATGGACACAGGAAGATAATGAGGGAAGTGGCAACACCTGGGGAAACAGCTGGCACACATGAACATAATGATGTCACAGTGGGAGAGTAAAACTGAACACGATGAACACAGAAATGCCAGACCTCTTCACAATAAAACAGGAAACAGAGTGAGACATAGACATGACAACCTGAACTTGACAACATAAGCCACAGACATGAAATACATGAAAAGCAGGGGAGACTTAACATGGTGGAAACACGAGGGGAAAATAACTAGAAACACCTAGGCATGAAAACGATGAACTTAGGAAACCTGAAGGCTACATAAACTAAACACAAAACGCTGGGTCAGCAGACCCAGGATCATGACAGAGCCCCCCCTTCAAGGGCGGATTCCAGACGCCCAAAACCCCGAAAAGACAAAACCAAGGCAACCCACCAAGGGCGGGCGGCGGGGGCCCAGGACGGAGGGCCAGAAACAAGGCCACAAAACAAAACGTCCAACAAGAGCACAGGAAACAGTTCGCAACTCCTCAGGGGGCCGACCCGGAGGGTGACGGTCCAGAAGTCCATAGTTGACTCGAGCAGGGGGCCGGCCCGGCGGCAGACGGCACAGGAGAACACATTCAAATAGTTCCGGGGGCCGGCCGTGCGGGTGGCAACGGCGGCGACACAGGCGACGGCGATCCGGGGGCCGGCCGCGCGGAAGGCAGCGGCGGCGACAAAGGAGACCACGGAGCAGTTCAGGGGGCCGGGCGCGCGGAAGGCAGCGGCGGCTCCCAAGTGTCAGGCGTACCGGCCGAGGCTTGGAGGGCACAGGACCAGGCGACGCTGAAGCAGAGGCTGGCCCAGGCGACGCTGAAGCGGAGGCAGAGGTTGGACCAGGCGTAGCAGAAGCAGAGGCAGAGGTTGGACCAGGCGTAGCAGAAGCAGAGACCGGACCAGACGAGGACGAAGACTCGGATGAAGCCGGACCAGACGAGGACGAAGACTCGGATGAAGCCGGACCAGGCGAGGGCGAAGCACAGGCTGAAGCCGGACCAGGCGAGGACGAAGACTCGGATGAAGCCGGACCAGGCGAAGCACAGGCTGAAGCCGGACCAGGCGAGGATGAAGACTCGGATGAAGCCGGACCAGGCGAAGCACAGGCTGAAGCCGGACCAGGCGAAGCACAGGCTGAAGCTGGACCAGGCGAGGATGAAGACTCAGATGAAGCCGGACCAGGCGAAGCACAGGCTGAAGCTGGACCAGGCGAGGATGAAGACTCGGCTGAAGCTGGACCAGGCGAGGATGAAGACTCGGCTGAAGCTGGACCAGGCGAGGATGAAGACTCGGATGAAGCTGGACCAGGTGACGACGAGGCGGCCGCAGGTGGCGGCTGGACAGGCTCCTCGGGCCCTCCAGCTGACGCGGCGTGAGGCTGAACGGACCCCTCGGACCCTCCAGCGGAGACAGGAGGCTGAACGGGCCCCTCGGACCCTCCAGCGGAGACGGGTGGCTGAACGGGCCCCTCGGACCCTCCAGCGGAGACAGGAGGCTGAACGGGCCCCTCGGACCCTCCAGCGGAGACGGGTGGCTGAACGGGCCCCTCGGACCCTCCAGCGGAGACAGGAGGCTGAACGGGCCCCTCGGACCCTCCAGCGGAGACGGGTGGCTGAACGGGCCCCTCGGGCCCTCCAGCTGACGAGGCATGAGGCTGGTGTGGTTCTCCGGAACCACCAGCTGACGAGGAAGGCTGCTGGACGGGCTCCTCGGGCCCTCCAGTTGACGTGGCATGACCAGTAGGTGCAGAGACCACCGGCTGAACAGAAGGCTGAGCAGGTGATGGAGCAAATGACTGAGCTGCACAGTGGGTTAAGGGCTGGGCTAACGGAAGCACAGGAATGTAAGCTACGGACTGGGCTGCTAACAGAGCTAACGACTGAGCTAATGACTGAAAGGCATGCAGTAGCGATGGCGGTGTGGATTGCAGACCGAATTCTCCTGAGCCCTCAGTAGAGACAGGGACGGGTGCAGGAGCACGCCGGACACTAGCCACTCCCACCCGAGGAGTAGGTACAGGTGCGGAGACGGGCTGTATCCTGGCTGCCCTCACCCTGGGGACCGGAACAGGTACCGGCAACGGCTGGGCAACTGCTCTTCCCATCCGAGGAGCAGGTACGGGTGCAGAAAGGGTCAGAGCCTCAGCCGGCCTGGAAACCAGAGCGGGAGCCAACCGGGCCTCAGTCTCCCCCACCCGAGGAACAGACACGGGTGCAGAGGTACGCTGGGCCCGAGTTGCCCCGGGAGGAGAAACACGAGCAGGAACGGGAGTAGGCTCAGATAAAACAGTCGCAGAAACGGCAGGCTCAGGGTCAACATATATAGGGTCGACAAAAACGGATCTATCAAAAATGAGCCCGCCGTCCACTTCATGTTTAGCAGTCTTAGCAATAGCAGTCTTAGTTTTAACAGTTTTCAAAATCCTTGGGTTAACAGTTGCAGAGCGGGTTGACTCGGGGATGACTGAACCGGACCTGACAAAACCCGAACAGACGGAACCGGAACTGAAGGTGTTTGACCTGGTAGAGTGGTTCACAGTTTTCCCTTTAACCGCATGTGCAGACTTAGGCGAGCGGGTATTGTTTTTCATCTCTCCCTGTGTAGAGGGAGCAAAGCAAAACGATTCTTCCCAGTCCACGTCGTCATCCATAAGGGAAGTTCCCCACGGATCAGAAGTGAGCTGATTACTTTTAATGTCAGACGGGACGTGAGAATAAAAGTCAATGTCACTCACCACCGTGAGCTCGGCATTGTCCAGTTTATGGCGACGGGCGCGCCGCTTCCTTCGAGCGGAGGAAGCCGGCGGAGCGAGCGACTGAGCCCCCGGTGCACAACACGGCGACAACGAGGCTGGAGCGTGAGCGCCTGTAGCCACGCGAAAAACTCCCACTTGAAGCGGACGAGGCTTGGAAACAGGCGGGGACTTACGGCAGCTCTTGGGACCTCCGAGAGCTAGCCGAGTCCCGTGGAAAATCCGCTCATAGTCGGGGGCGCACCACGGCTTCCAGCGGAGCTCCTCCTCCAGCTGGGCGAAGGCTGCCTCCCGACGCTCGTAAAGCTCGCGGTCTGCTGAGTCCATAGTGGTCAGGTCGTACTGTCACGGTCTGGCTAGGGCAGACCGTATGTTGCAGGGAAGGACTCAAGCGCAGACCGAAATGAGATGTGAATAACAAAACAAGCCGTTTATTAAGGCAAGAAACGAGGGTACACAATAATAGGGAATCGATGAAAACTAAACAATGACCTAAACTGGGTGAACTAAAACAAAACATAGAAAACTCTAAACATAACAAACTGACAGGGATACCTGGAGCGGAGACATAGGAAACAACGGACGAATACAACGGGTGAATACAACGGACGACCTGACAAAGAATGACTGAGAACACACAGACTAAATGGACACAGGAAGATAATGAGGGAAGTGGCAACACCTGGGGAAACAGCTGGCACACATGAACATAATGACGTCACAGTGGGAGAGTAAAACTGAACACGATGAACACAGAAACGCCAGACCTCTTCACAATAAAACAGGAAACAGAGTGAGACATAGACATGACAACCTGAACTTGACAACATAAGCCACAGACATGAAATACATGAAAAGCAGGGGAGACTTAACATGGTGGAAACACGAGGGGAAAATAACTAGAAACACCTAGGCATGAAAACGATGAACTTAGGAAACCTGAAGGCTACATAAACTAAACACAAAACGCTGGGTCAGCAGACCCAGGATCATGACACCCACAAGCTCATCTTTGATGATACCAGCCCAAACCAGTACTCCACCTCCACCTTGCTGGCGTCTGAGTCAGACTGGAGCTCTCTGCCCTTTACCAATCCAGCCACGGGCCCATCCATCTGGCCCATCAAGACTCACTCTCATTTCATCAGTCCATAAAACCTTAGAAAAACCAGTCTTGAGATATTTCTTGGCCCAGTCTTGACGTTTCAGCTTGTGTGTCTTGTTCAGTGGTGGTCGTCTTTCAGCCTTTCTTACCTTGGCCATGTCTCTGAGTATTGCACACCTTGTTATTTTGGGCACTCCAGTGATGTTGCAGCTCTGAAATATGGCCAAACTGGTGGCAAGTGGCATCTTGGCAGCTGCACGCTTGACTTTTCTCAGTTCATGGGCAGTTATTTTGCGCCTTGGTTTTTCCACACGCTTCTTGCAACCCTGTTGACTATTTTGAATGAAACGCTTGATTGTTCGATGATCACGCTTCAGAAGGACCATTTTTAATTTGTCATTTATTAAAATTATAAATATATATTTTAACTCAAAAGTACAGTTTTTAAATTTAACCCTAACCCTTGTGCGTGTTTTTTATTTTGACAGCGAATGCGCACCTGCGGACCACTTATGTGCAGCCCTGGTTATTTAGCTCATCATATTGCAGCCACAGAAGTTCTTTTGTCCATGAAACCATAAAGCTGCACTTTCTTTTTGCCTTATAGTCTGATTTGTCATAACTTCTCCGTTTTGTGGTAAGCTTTTCTTTGGCTGTCACTTCTTCACCCTGACCTGTCTTATTTGGCTCAGCAGAACTGAAATGCTTTTACACATGCACTCACATAAGCTCAGCGATTCTCTGCGCGATCAACCTCTCACATGTTTAAGCTTGCTGCGGGAGATTTCACTTGTCATGTTTGCATAGTAAGCTAACATATTAATAAGACGATGTCAGAGAAATTGGTGCACAAATTATCATCACTCACAGATCAGTGCTGTCGCTCTCTATACACAGTTCGCACGATTGCAAAGTGAAAGCAAAAAAACAAGCGCAAATTCAAACGCGACTTCAATATGTCACATATTGACAGTGGCTCACCGATGCCAATGACATAATTACCCAGCTACATTTCTGAAAGAATGCAAAAGCATTGACATATATTTTTCCTACAATAGCCCGACGGGCAGGGAAGAGATAGATTTTGGTAGCCCGACTGAAAAAATCGCTAGCTCCGGGACGTCGGGCTAGCGATATTGCGAGCCCTGTATCTGATTGAGGAATCACTCATCTTTGGAAAAGAGAGTTTATTACAGAGAAACGGCTCTTTCCAAAATAAAAGCTATACTATCCGCTTCTTCTGGGCTATATTCTCAGCAGCATAAGGAGAATCATGTGCTAACAGCTGTCTAAATGACTCGGCTAAAGTTAGTAGCATGCTTGCTTTTTTTTGTCTGCTTCCACTTGTCTTCGCACTAGGATGATGTCGGCGTAAATGTGCAGTCATATTCGTTGTGTTCCCACTAGTGCTTTCAGGTTAATCTCGTTGAAATGACCTTAACGCCACAACACGGCAAATCTCCGTTAACGAGCTACCGCCGATCGCTCCGTGCATGGGGCTAGACGGCCAACACGTTAACGAGCTAACTGCGCTAACACACTAGTTCACACCAATGTAATTGAGCATTGCATGGCACATCCAACATACTGTTTTACTTTAGTCCATGACTCGCTTACCTTCAGGGTCATACGTCACATGAAAACCAAAATAATTCCAAACGCCAGATCTGAATGAGGTTCAATTTGCCTGTTGCAAGTAGAGCTTAACTTCTGTCTCGCTAGCTTGCCCTGCGCTCTTCCTTCTGACTATGCTGTCTGTGTTGAGCGCTCAGTGGATCTGCGCTCGACAGTGCAGCCTAGGCGGAGTAGTCGAACACAGATTCACTGAGCGCTCAACACAGACAGCATCGTCAGAAGGAAAATTGATAAAATAAATTACAAATGTTGTATTGTTCGATACATATGCGTACCGAACCGAAAGCACTGTATCGAACGGTTCAATATCGATACGAATATTGTTGCACCCCTAATATATATATATATATATACACACACCATCAGCCGCTGAAGTCTTTCTTTCAACAGATTTTGTCTGCATGATAGCCCACAACTATGCAAAAGTCACATAATTTTGGAGGCAGAATTTGCAGATTGGTAAGGTTCAACATATGAATGCTGAGTACTCAGTAGATTAGCACCAGCACAGAATTCTTGGACAATTGACCTCACAGCGAATGCTGAGGCCCAGTTCAGAGGTTCAGTTAGTACACCTAGCAGCCAGCTGCTAATAGCGCAAAACCTAGAGCCCCTGCTATTTCTAAGAAAATTGCTATAGAGAAAAAGTGTTTGGTTTTTTTTTTGTATCAAACTGTAAACATTTTATACCCTGCTGTAATATTTGGCATTTTAACATGAGAGTCACTTTTGCTGCCATTGGCCATTTAAGGGACTTTTAGCACTTTGCATTGGCTTCATTTTTCAGCCATATAGGTTGTGCTAATGTAGTAATGGCTATAGTGTATATGCAGTATAGCTATACTGCATATCCAAAAAGTATCTGATTTAGAAATTCAATTTTTGTGGATTTAAATGGGGTGGGATTAAAAAAAATTAATACAGTGATTTCTGTCAAATAATGACAAACCACAAACTAGTTAACACTACAAATATTCACAGACAGAGTGCTCCCAGGTATAAAACATATCTCATAGACCTCGTATAGGAAACATTTAGCTTGTAGCACTGACCGATGTCTGATTTAGACTAATGCTGGCTGCACTGACAGTGTGTGTAGTTCAGTTTCTCAGGAGGTGCACATCAGGTTCTGTAGAAGGTTACGCTGTACATTTAAAAGAGGTTTCCAGTTGCTTCAAAAGTTATGATGTCGATTTCCCACAGAAGTCTAAATCAGTGATTAGTGAGCCAACGTGCATAAACCCAGGTTCCTTTTGATAAGACAGACTTGTGTTTATGTTAAAAGAATGCATATGTTTATGTTGGTATTATTGAAAATCTTGTGAATTTAGACTGCTTTTAATGAGATACAGAACCATTTGAAGAATCCATGACCAGCTCTTTTCCCTGGGGTGTGAGTCAAATTAAACCATTGGCTTTTAGTAGATTTCAGATCTGTGACACTGATTATCCTGCCATTAGCAGTGTCTGTTTATTTGATTTGCTTTATCGATTGGAGCCAGTCCCCGATCAAACAAACTTTGTGGATGTAACAACACGACCTCCAGGTCCCTGGATAAACAAGACACGGCTTGTGGGGGGCAGCGACACCAATCTGTTCTGGAAAAGTCTCCACATTTCATAACAACTGAACAGTGCTGTGGTTTCCCATAAGAGACGTGCAGAGGAATTATCTGTGACAGCACAAGCAAAGGCATGTGATTAGATGCCATATTGTGCTGCCATCTTTTACATACAATATTTATCCTATTGATTTCTTTTGATTAAAAATCTAAGCAGTCAGTGTTGGCTTGTCACTGCGAAAATCTTCACATTTCCCCTCCTTTGTGAGGGATATGTGTCATGTGGATTAATATTTCAAAGTCTGGTAATTCATTTATGGCAGGAAGAGCTCGTTACGGGGGGGAAGAAGCGTCTTCACGCTGCATAGTGAGGAAAAAAACCCCAACAACAATCGTGTTGCTGTTGCTGTTTGTCAATGACCTGCCGCGAATTGGCGATGAGGGAGTTACGGAGCAAGATGAAAAGAAAACATGCTAAATAATACAACAAATTACATTGCAACTTTTTCCCTGTGTGTCAGGAGAGCAGATTTGAATATCTATTATTTACACAAACATCTTGTTAGCTAAAGAGTAAGCAGTTTGTTTACTAAATATGTGTTTTAGGCTGGATCAGAACACTACAGTTGCATAATTCATGGAGCCAGGAGTTGTTTGTTCACGTAACTCAAGCATTGCAAAATGTTGTGGTGTCGGGCACATCCCTGCGCATTAAATATAGACTAGTGCAACACAGAAAAAGCTCCTTCTTTCCAGTCACTTATTCAGACTCGCTTCCGCACATTAATATTGCAAACCGTACACTGGCACGACAAAGCTTTTTGTGTGTGTGGGTGTGTGTTTGTGTGCCTTTTTACCCCAGTTCACTAATATGCCTTGTCCTGAGGATTTTTCCTGTTTCTGCTTCTTCCCCTCCATCGCTGCTTCCAACCACCGCTACCCCGACAACCCCCAAAATTAATCCTCATTTTAAACGTCTGCTCTGGTAGCAGATCAGGCCAGGTGAGAGATTGTCTTCTCCTCCCGCCTTCAGGGCATCTCAAGCTCCATTTAATCCAAATGCCAATTTGTAGCACACAAATAGGAAGAGGCTGGAGCCAGCTGCCTGGTTGGCTGGCTTGTTTGGGCATTTTGTGCACATACAGTACAAAGGTGTGTGAAAGTATCTGCATGCGTGTGTGCGCATGCACACGCAAGTTCCCCTGTACGAGGGTTTACACTGGGCTCTCTCAGCTTGGTGCGTCTATAATTGGAGAGCAGGGAGCGTCCAGAGGTGTGGGGTTGTCAGTCACTGTTTAGGTTGCCCCGGGGCCCCTGGCACTCCTGTGGGTATCAAAGTGGCGCTAATTAAATGTGGGCCCCGCTGTACGGCCCTCCACATCACGGGGCCAACGAAGAGCTCCCGCTCGGCTGTCTTCCCCATGCCTTTGAGATTCTGGTGCTCGCACTAATTACCCATTGTCCATTGACTTGCCCATTCTCACACACCCACACACAGACACACGCATTTCATCCCCTACCAACCCCCATCTACATCACTAACCCCCCACCCTTCCTATATTTATTATTTTATATTTTCTCTGCCCACTCTGTCTTTGGCTAGCCAGTCTAATTAATCTTATGGAAATCTCCTCCAGCCAAGGTTGGCCTCCGATGTTTGTAATTTGATTTGGTGATGATAAAAGTGAAAGCCGGGTTCTGGGATGCCGAGGGAACAGTGTCATTTCTCTGTCCTCTCGCCCTGTCCCCCTCCACATCCCAGTACTCGGGAGACGCGTGGGGGCTATCAATCTTTCCCACGTGCCCAGCAAACTGATATCCCTGAAAATTAACTTCAATTAATAACAGAAATCCCCTGATGCGGCCGTGGAGGCAAGCCGGGGCTTTGAAGGAGAACCTTCAAAGATGTCTCTCTGCAAGTCTTTTATAGGCCAGCTGGGGAGGGGGGTTTCTTTTCATTGTCATCAACCACCATTTGAACACTCATTTTTTCTTTTTCGTTTTTTTCTTTCTTTCTTTTTTTGTCTATGGCTGTGGACATTTAAATAAAACCACTGTCAACACTGAAAAATCGATTAAGTTTCCCTCCAGCTAGAAAAGAAAAAACAAAATGGCTGCTCATTATTAAATTGCACAACTTGGCCTTTGTGTGCTCGGTAATGTAAGTCTTTCCAACAAGACCTTGTTTATATCAAATGAATGACCACAAATTTCAGTCATCGTGTCAGTTTTTTATGTTTGCAGAGATTAGGATTTCCTAAAATTGAAGTTTTGACTTTAATATATTACAGAGATGTGTTAGTGTAGTAATGTAATGTAGTAATTCACACGTTCACCTAAGAAACAATGGGTTCTTGGTTTGGTCCCAGGAGGAAACACAAAAAATTACTTTGTGTTAGGAAGGTTATCTGCTGTAATAGTAGCCGATAGTAGGTTCTTCCAAAGTATTGTGACTAGTCAGGCTTTTGTGTAATTTCAATAAAAAGTTTTTTGTCCTTAAGATTTACCAGTATACCAAAAGATTATCAGATTTTTTTTTAAATGTAAAAATGTTCATCATTATCCCAAAAGTCTACTATTAATGAAGCTATTGTCCTTTTTTTTTTTTTACATGGGGCATAATTATAATTTGAGCAATTCTTACAATTTGTGAAATGACAGGCTTTTAGGGTTTTAGCTGACCTCTTAGAATGTCTCACAGGTTTTGCTGACTTGTACAAAGGTACAGTCAGTTTACAGGCCCTGCTCCCTCAGGCATTTTTCATTTTTTCTAAATTATCCCTCTGTGTGCTTGATTGACAAATCCTTAGTTCTTCTTTTTATTTGCGGAGCCTATCAGAGTAAAGAAGTCTGATTGATTCATGATGATCTCGTATAACTTCATTTCAACTTGAGAAGTAAAAACAGGCATATGGATGGGTGCTTCTTGAAAAGAGAGAAATCTTTAGTGTGAATCTCTTCAGCATTGTTTTTTTACACTTCATCACTCTTTGTCAGATAGTATAGCTGGATAGGGGGATCCATGCAGAAGGTGAGTACCAGCAACATAGTGACTAGAGACCATAGGAAGCCAATGAGATTCAGTGACTTTAAGCAATGCAGGCAAAAAAAACTCTGGAGATTGAAGTGATTACTGATGAAATGCCAATGAGTGATGTATGTCAAGATGGCAAATACTAAGGTTTTGAAGACACTAACTGCTAACCATGTGACATGAACGATTCTGTATGTGTGATAATCACAGTGATGTAGTGAAGAATGTGAAGTCAATAAGACCCCAGTCACACAGACCTAGAGACTGGTCCGCTGCCCTTCTGGTAATACCCATTCTGAGGGAAAAAGGAACATTCCCAGTTGTGAGTGTTTCCTGGAGGTTGATTGCACTTGTAGAGAAAGTGAAGGTTAGAGTGTTCAGTTAGGCGGGTCCCCAACCAATTTGCCTTCAAAGTAATATTTTTGCCTCACCGCTGAAGCTAGCATGTTTTAAAATGTGCAACTTTTGCTTTGAAAGCAAGTCTTTGCCATTTCCGGTGACACTTTTCCAAGCGGCACTACCGCTTGGTTAGTAGTAAGCTACCATTTTCAGAAAAACATGGAAAAACGACATGCAGCCTGCTAGCAAACAAAGCAATCACTAGGAGGTTTTTGACACTGCTCCTTCTTTGCAACCGATTTTCTCAGAAAGAGAAACTGAAACTTCCAGAAACCATTGCCAACCATTTGGGTATATAAATTTTATCCTTAGTGAAAGGTTGTTGTATTGATCCACTAACGATCAACATAGCATTGCACAATGAACAAATAGCTTACTGTGTGGACTCTTCTTAGTAAACCACTTAAATTTAGGACTTTATGAATACTATGTACTTAATTTTGTAAAGCATGAACTTAAATAGGTCAGTGTTGTCTCAAACACAGCAAGTTGCGTATTTACCAGAAATGGCGATTACAATATTTGGCTGCTATTGTCCTGCTATCAAGTGTGTCTTGTAAACATTTACAGTTTGTTGAGCCTTCAAGTACAGTTCTAAGCTCTTTAACAATAAAGAGAGGGACTTAATGATCATAAAAACTAACAAAGATACAATAACTATACAAAACAAAACAAAAAACAATAATTGCTAAAAGAAATTTAATTTGTAGTTCTAAATAAATTCTAAATGCATTTAGGACTTTTTAACTCACTTTATGTCTCTTCCACGATATTATTTTTTCTCTCCTACAATGTAGGTTACAATTACATTAGCATGACCAATTATGCAAATTAGCGCTAAAGACTATATTCCCTTTTACGCCATGTAGAAAAGTGTGCAGAGTTCTAGAGTGAAGTTCTGTCGATCATGAATACAGTGATCCCTCGTTTATCGTGAGAGTTACGTTCTAAAAATAACTCGTGATAGGTGAAATCTGGGAAGTAGTCAGCTTTATTTTTTACAATTATTGTAGATGTTTTAAAGCTGTAAAAAACCCTCACTGCACACTTTATGTACTTTTCTCAGACAGGCATGGACATTTTCACACTTTTCTCTCTTGTTTATACACTCTCAAAGTTCAAACCTTCATAGAAAAAAAAGTCCAATATTATAGAATGAAACCAAAGATCAAACCCTGTTTTCATGTCCAGGACAAGGGAATAGAGCAGCTGCCAGAGAATTCAACATTAATGAATCAATGGTACAGAAGTAGAGGAAGCAAGAAGAATGAGTTGAGTAAAGTTTGACTGTTTTATTTTGCTTATGCGCCTTATCATCTGAAAAATACAGTAACTTCTACCTGCCTTTAGCATGTCCAGAAGTCCAACTTTTTATGCAATGGTTAGCATCTTCCTCTGCCTTTTGGGTGCTAGCGCAGGTGCCTTTGAGGGTGCAAAACGTTTCGTCGACATTGTTGTGCTTGTTGGGGAGAAAACGTACAAACATACAGTACAGCACTTCAGAGTCACACTGCTAGCGATCGAAGATTTATGTAAATTTGACAAGCTGAAGCCATTCTGTACTGTACAGGAAACACGGCACGAAATTGATTGACAATGGTTTACAGCTGATCAGGACACAGAACAAAATGCGCTGTAAAGAAAAAAAAGGGGAAAAAATTGCAAAATTGCACAGAAAAAATCCACGAAACAGCGAGGCCGCTAAAGGTAATACCGTGTTATAGCAAGGGACCACTGTATCGCATTTCATCTTTGTAGCCATACTTCACTAAAATAGCAAGTAAAATTAGGCTATTAAACCTTTCAAAACAAAATCATTTTCACCTCATATTCAACCTTTAAATCTATTTTTATATTATATAAAAATATTTGACATTTTATTCCATTAAAAAATGCCTGGAACTATAAATGGCCTTTGCCACAGTAACAAATTCCTCTATGCTTGTTGTGTCCTTACACGCCCCCTAACATCTTTTCCCACACAAGGAGCTTTACTTTAAGTGGCACAAATACAACAAATACACCATGCTTATCAAGTCACAGTCCCCTGCCACCCCTACAATAAAACACAATTCTGTTTTCTTCACGCTGGCTTCTGGCGTGCTTGTATGCCATGGCGGTCACGTCTGGGGAGAGAGCTCTCTGCTTATTTATTTGTGGCTGTTTCCTCGGCTGTCAGGATAAAGAGGGCAACACGGAGCTAGTCTGAGAACATAATTTCACTCAGAGTGCCTTAGCCTGAAGCGCTGTACACAAGCACACACATCTAACAGACATGCACATACTGTATACATTGGCACACACACACACACAAACACAGACTCCCAAGCAGCGAGAGTGGCTGTTGACCTGCTGAACAATGCTTTCAGACTGTTGAAGCAGTGCAATGTGTGAGTGTCTGCATGTGTGTGTTTGTGTGTACGCCTCAGAGTGGGTGGTTAGCAGCTTAACCCTCCTGCTGACTCTTGTTAAGGGCTAAAGGGATCCATGTCAACAACAAGCAATAAAGAAGATGCCTCATCCAGAGAGATATGGGGGAGACAGAATACAAGTGCACGCACAGAAACACACACACACAGTCAACATGATGCACATCCTCATCCACAGCCTTCAAATACACACATAAACATAACGGACTTGTCTCAAATAAAATATAGATAGAGGTAAGAGTGATTGAAGGGGCTATTAGCACAGACAGTGCGGGAGTGATAGGGGTGGGATCAGTGTCACAGCCCCGCTCGGCTCAGCCCGGCATTGCTGCACGCCGTGGGGAGCTTGGAGTGCTGCCAGCTGCCTGTTTACAAGCCAGACGTGTGTTTGATAAGGACTGCTACCAGTTGATAGAAGCCAAATCCCCTTTCAATGAAAAATAAAGTAGTGGGCTTCCTCTGAAGTAGAATGGGCCAACATGGAGCAGCTCAGTTAAGCCATGATGCTGCCTGAGAGCTGCTGAGTCAGTGTGATTGGCTGTGTTGACTGGTGGATTGTAGAGCAACTGAATGTCTTTGTTTTTCTTTTCTTAAATGCAAAATATGACAGGGCTGCAAATGACTCATATTGCCACAGCACCTTACTTACAAGAGTAAGATGTATCACTTTAAAGAAATTGCACTTCCTTGGGTCCCCAGCATACACCCACCAATTGTGTAAGTAAGATAAGATAACCTTTATGAGATAGTAGATAACAAATACACACACACACACACACACACACACACACACACACACACACACACACACACACACACACACACACACACACAAACAAGAAGACAGACATGCAGAGTATCCCTTATTAGCAAGAATTGTAACAGCCTAATTGGCAGATCTTTTTCAGTTGTATAAACATACAGTGCCCTCAATAATGTTTGGGGCAAAGACACAATTTTTGCCCTTATACATCACCACAGTGGATGGTAAATCAAACAATCAATGTGTAATTGATGTCACATTCAGGCTGTCACTGAAGTTATTTTCATCCAAGAATTAAAAAATGAATCTTAAAAGGCTGAAGGTTGAAGTATGGACAGTTTTATCCTGTTAAACATCGTTTATTTATTGCAGAAATCTCTCTTCTTCCTTTAATACCCTTTTAGTAACAAGGTCATTTGAAAATGACCACAGTAAAACAAATAAACAAGACAGAAGTCGAGGTTCTTAAAACACTTCATAAGCTTGTTCCCTTTTTAATGCTAACAAGCCATGAATGTTTTACGTAATGTAAGCTTCCTGCGGGCAGATCAGTGGGTGGTTAATTAAAGTTTATTCAAATTCTGAATCAACCATTTAATCTGAAAACGATCTATTAAAGATGCTCTGGTAATAAGATGAATTAAGTTGCTCCAGTGTTGTGAGAATAAAAAAACACAAAATACTTGAAAGAAACTTCCCTGCACTGTGATTTCACAGTAAGTTCACATAGCTCCCACCTGTTACAAGAAAATTGTAATTTTTAGCCGCGGTCTCCTCCTCCTCCCTCTCGTCTCTGCCCGAGGCAGTGCCTCTCCTCCGGGAAGGTTTACATGTTGTGGTAGACCATCTACTTATTGATCGCTGCTAATGTCTCAGTGATCTCCACCTTGTGATGTTGGAGGGAAGCTGCTGTGCTTACTGATTGGTCAGATAACGGTGTGATCAGGTGAGGAGCAGTGGTGTGTTAGGCAGTTTGTGTGAGCGTATTGTACATCTTCGTGTGCTTCTGTATCTCGCTCTTTTTGATCTATAACCACTTTAATTAGCTGTGATGTTAATTAACCCCCCTCCCTTTACATTCAGTCAAGTAATGGATATTTTATTCAATTACATCTCATCTCAGCCTTTTCTTCTCATTTCAGAATCAAACTTTTGTTTCCTTTTTTTAATTTCTTTGGTTCATCCTGTCTTGTCTCTGTATATTAAAACATGTTAAAAGGAATTAAGGGGCTTGATACGAATGCTGACATCAGATATCACATTCATAATCACTGGTGTTCAAACTCGATGTGAAAATGTAGCACAGTCGAGTTAGGAAAAGACAGCTGGATGTATATGTGGGTACAAAGACCTTGGCTCTTTGTGAAGAAACAGTGCCTTCCTCTTCCTTCTCCTCGTGCCTATGTATATTGTTGCATTAATCATTTTCTCCAAGCTGAATGTCACAGAGTCTGCCTGGTAGCCCTGAATAAACACTGTCATCCCTCTGTAGGAATAACCTTCACATATTGCTACTGCCTTGTGTATGTGTTTGTGTGTACAGTATATGTACAGTGTGTGTGTGTGTGTGTGTGTGTGTGTGTGTGTGTGTGTGTGTGTGCCAAGCCTGACTAAAGGTTAGGAGGGCATGTAAATAAAAGAGCAGTACATGGCAGGCTCTGATAGTTTGCTTATGTATCTGTGCATTCTCACTTGCCTGTTAAAGCACCCCGTTGTGTTTGATTAGTCTGAGGTAGGGCAGGTTATTTCTTCACACACACACACACACACTGCACTTTCTTTCTTTTTTACTCTGTCGCTCTCCACGTCCCTTCCTGACGTTCCTTCGCTCCCTCCAACTCTATCCCTCGTTTGTTTTCATTAGTGTGATTGCCTCAATGTCTTCCTGACCTTCAGCCATCTTCAGGTCTCTCTCATTTGCTCTCTCTCTTTTGCTCTCACACACACCCACCCACGCACACATACACACACACACACACACACACACACATATATAAACATTCCTCTGGATGATCACTTCTGATTTTAGGCCTCATATCTTCATCCTATCGCTCATTTGGCTCTGTCGCTCTCTTTTTTCCCTCTTTCCCAGACCTGCTGGTAATAGCAACACTGTAAATGTTTCCAAGCTGATAACTGATAACTTTTCCTTTTGAACGAAGGTCTTTGTTACATTTTGACTCCCATTTTTCTTTCTTTCTTTCTTTCTTTTGAAGATCTCTAATGGACTATTGGTTCAAGTGGCAGCTGCTGTTGGAAAAAAAGGGGGGAGGGGGCTGGAAAAAAAGAAAAGAGGAGAAGGACAGGTCAGAGGAAGGGAGATGTGTTGCTGAGTAGCCATGACCTTCAGCGGTGATTAGGGACAATTATGTCTTCAACAGTAGCTTGAACCATAAAGCTACTCAGACAGAAAGATAGAGGGGGAACAGACATGAGGATTTACCAAGGTGTGGTCATTAGCAGATGTCCATAAAATGACTGTAAACGCTTTATTTGATGCCTTTTTCACCCCCACATCTGTATTTAACACAGCAGCAACGAGATGGAGGGCTTGTTGTGTGTGGGGGGTGGGGGGGTGGAGAAATGATTAATATTAATTCAAGGGCTGATTGAAGGCAACACTCGAGTGAAGTGGCTCATGATGATGTCTCCTGAGCAACTCCCACGCACTGCTCCCGCCATGAGTGGAAAGAGGAGAGAGGAGAAGAGAGGAAAGGCGACAGGAAAGGCAGGAAAGAGATGATGCCAGATGTGACAGCGAGAGGAAGATGTTAGATGAGCCACCATCCAACATCTCCCCACCCACTCTTCCATCACCATGTTATGGATTTTAAAAAAATCCACAAGCAAAACAGAGTTCACACAAAGAACTTTCGGGCGGGTTAGTTCAAGTTTTTTTTAATTAGCATGTGCTAGAAAATTAAGTAGTTGCTTTCATTGCCTTGGCATTTAGGGATTGGCATTAGCATTAGCAGACAAAACCAAAGACTAAATATTAACTTTTATTTTGTTTTGTTTTTAAATAATATATTCTCTGTGGTAGAAGCAGTCTTTGTATGTTTAATTAGCACATTCAGAAGTATGGAAGCTTTTTTAGAGGTCCAAACAAGTAGTGTGTGGTACAGTAACACACAGTTTCCAAACTTTGGAAGCTCACAATAGTAATCTTTCAAAATAAATGACCAGAACTCTGTGTATGTGTATCTGACTGGCCAGTGCAGTGTGTTGGCAGCAATGTTGTGTTGTGCTGCGCCAGAACTTTTTCTTTTTCTTGATCGCTCCGCATGTTTTTGTCAGATCTTTTTGGATCTGGATCCTATAAAAACAGAAAAATGTTTGCTAAGACCTTCCTTTTTTCTGCAGTCTTTATTTCTTGCTTTCTGTTGGAAGGCTGTTTTTGGCCTCAGTGCCTCATCGATCTAAGGCTAGTGAAGGTGGTGAAATGTGAAGTTTAGCTTAGTGTTTAGGCTGTATACGCCCTTGGCCTCAGATTCTATTCCCCTTGTGTCTTCCTCAATTTCCTGCTTTCATCCGCGGTCAAAAAAGGCTTAAAATGCTAAAAGTAAATAAAATTGTTTTCTTTTATTTGCAGATCTCTCTCAAGTGTGACTATTTAGAAGAGTGCGCCAGATTCTTCCAAATGTCTAAGCTTTCTCTCTCTCTCTCTCTCTCTCTGTACTAACCCATATAGGTTGACCAGAGGTGCCGGGTTAAGTTATGTTAATGTTACAGGGATCATCAGAGTGTAAAAGGAGATAACAACATGTTTTAAAGTCCACATTGCTGGGAGGTTGAATGGTGTTGAGGCTTGGGTTTGGATTGGCACTGGCGGCCTTTCGAAGTGTGTATGTGTGTGTGGAGCTAAGGCATAATGACTTGGGCCAAGGGAGGGGAGGCCAGAGGGACTGGATTGGTGAAAGCAGAGGCAAGGCAGGGCACCCTTAGGTGCCATGTGAAATTAGGAATGATTAAGAAGTAAGAAAGACCAGGAGCAGCGCTTTGCAGTAAGGCGTACTTAATGAATAATGCAGTAAAAAGTCACATGCATGTACCCGGACGGACACATTGAAAGAAAGACGGACAAAAATATACTGAACTAGGTCCTTCGAGCTTTCTGCTTTACAAAGAGGCACAAAATAACTTTCATGCAAACATGCCCGGTTTGAGACACAAGTGCCTATACGTATTTCTGTGAGTCGACAGATACTACATCGACGTGAATCGAGGTAATTTGTGCTCAAATATCTAACTCAAAGCAGGTGGAGTGCCTGCTGAGAGGCAAACAAGAGTCGAGGAGGTGTTGCAGCGTCCATCAGGGGCTGACATTTATTTTGGCTCGAACAACTGATGTAATTAACTTTTAGACCTTCCTGTTCATGACTGCTTCTCCGGGCAGGTGCGCCAAGGAAAACATGCCAAAATTACCCACCCTCCCGTTCTCCCTTTCAAACACATCCACATTAATTTGCGCGCACACACTTCTTCCCTCGTTCCATCTCTTCTCTAACGGTACGTCTCTTCCAACCCCTCTTTTTCTCCCACCCCCGTTCTTTACCTTACAATCTGCCCTCACTCTTGTTTTCTTGCTCTCTTTCTTCCCGTCTCCTCCTGGCAGTACAGCGAGGTCTCTTCAAGCTTCGAGTTTTCGTAACCAACCGCAGCGGCGTTCAGTTTCCCCTCCATCGACGCGAAAAAGAGAAAAAAAAGCCACTTCCTTACTTTGTAACAATTTTGTACTCCGGGGAGAAGTACTCAGTAGGCCTACGAGTTAACTTCAACCGCCGTGACACTCCACAGTTGCTTAACGCAGCACTTTTTTTTTTTCATCAGCCTGGCAGTTTTGTATTGGAATGACTGACAACATACAGCCATCAGCTTCATGTTTGTACCTTGTATGTGTCTGGAAGACTACAAGAGTTTCCCATAAGTTGGAGTTTTCACAGGTTTTTTTGCTCGTCTTAGACTGACTTTCAGTTAGGCTTTTGCGTTTGATGACAAGATGAATAAATGAATAAAAATGAATGAATTCTATATGAGGTAATAGCATATCCTAAAGACATGACTCCTAACCTCCTTGTCAGTTAGCATGAATAACCCATATCACCTGTGAGGAGCATTTGGCATCTCCCTTGGGTCACTTTAGAATTCTGTGGGTGGTGCAGGTGTACTTTGTACACTGCCCCCAACTCTGCCGTATCATCTTTAATAATGAATAATGATGCCTGTGGTCTTGTCGGGTTTATTTGTCGGACTGGAAGCAGAATCTGGATTATTTTGCGAGACGAGTGATATGAGGCAGATATGAGGTTATAATGGCTGGCAGATGCGCTGGCCTGCACCGGGCCCGCAGAGCAAGCAAGGTGTTTGTTTGTACAAGCTGATTTCCCAGACTAAACGGGCTCTGTGTCCTACCAGCTGCTTTGGATCTAGACAGTCAGTTTGGAGCGGGAAGGAAAGGGCCCTCAGATTCACCTGGCAAAACAAGATGGGACCTCGGCATGACAGAGAGGATAACATCTCTGCTAGCAAAGCGAGCTGCTTACTGAGATGACACATCTGAACGGCCCGCACGTACGCCTGCTCTGTCTTCAGACTGGGCTCAGACAGAAATACAGGATCTTACAAAGTCATAGGTTGTTCTTATGCACAGATCAGGTGGTCGCAATGATAGCACTCTGGCCTCACAAATCCCACCTCAATCTGCATCAGTACTCATGTAGGCATTTGGTTTACATTAAACCGGGCCCCAATGCGTCGCTGTTTTTGCTGTCATGCGCTGTTGGCCACAGCCAGACGCCATCAATTCAGCGTCTTTGGGTCTGAAAGAAACTGTAAATCACATTAGTTACTCAGGTAAACAACCTCAGCAACTACACCCCAGAGAACATTTGATTTCACGAGCAAAGGCGCGCCGCTGAAGAAAAAAAATAAAACACAGGAAAAAGTGTTCAGATGTAAATTTTAATGACCGGTTGAGTAGCGGCACAGGTGCGTCGAAGCAGAGGTCGCCTGCAAAGGAGAAAGAGGACGGGGAGACGAGTGTTTGAATGAGTTCTGTGTGTTCTAACAGGTTTCTGCATCTCCGGGAAACCTTGCTGGTCTTGTTGGCCAGCAGGCTGCTGCCTTCTGGGAATACTGAGGAAATGTCCTCATTTTCTGTTTTTAGAGGCCCAATTCTGTTCATGTGCAGGTGCAGGTCAAGAAAATAATTCTCTCTCTTAAAAAAAGGAATACAATTTGTGTCTTTTTCAAGCCTGTTGAGTTGTTTTGTGCTAATAAGAGCTAAATGTTTTTAGGAATTTTAGGGATTTTGTGTTCTGGTTTCTGGTGAAAACAGTGCTTTTATAGTGTGGATTAAAGGTTGAGACATTATGGACTTAGCATGCATTTATTACAGCAATAAGACAGACTTGCAGTCTTTGGCTTAGAGCCTGTATTTATAGAAAAACAGTAGGCAAAAATCCTTTGCAAAAATCCATCATATGAAAATTGGGCCATTGCATTATGTTGCAAAAGAGCAGAATGAGTCGGTTTAGAGAGGGTAATTGAAGTAATGAGCCATTCTGGCTTCTTCCCTTTGATTTCCAGATATAGATGATTCACAGCAGTCGAGGTAAACTTCCCTCAGTTAGAGAATTATTGCCTCCTTGTCGTTCCTTAAAAGCCATGGGGATAACATGGCTGCAGATCGTGGTATCTCCTTTATCACCTGCCTGTTACAGCTGAAGCCACTTCATAAATAAAGCCATTGCACTTCAGATCCAGGGTGGGAGGAATTGGGGGGGCACATACACACATAAACAGGCTGACATTCACACTGCGGGCAGGTACTCAGGCTGCTGTCGCTGGGGAGCTTTAACCCTGAAACCCTGACCAGCTTAGTTCAGAGGCGAGAGGCTTTATGGGACATCGGGGAGCTGCTTGCAAGGAGTAAATAGAATCTCCAACAGTATCTGTCCCAATCTCAGATTAAGCCACCAAATCTCAGCAGTTTTTCTCTCTGACAGAGATGTGTACATATGTTTCTACAACATGCTTTCAACACGCACGTGAAAATCAGCCCATACAGAAAACAGTGTCTACGAGTGGGTCCCAGTGCAGCTAGGGGTTTATGCTGACACTAAAGAATGTGTTCATCTATGAGTGAAGGGCCTCTCTCTGCCTGTCTGTTACCTGCTTCCCTGCTTTACCGACAGACCGACTTACTGACTGATTGACTGACTGAATGAAGTGCAGTGCAGCGGAGATCTGACAGGGATCTCGACGTGATCCGATGCAGCTCCCAAAGGACCCCGAGCTAAAGCTTTCCCTGAGCGTGCTGGCAAAACAGTGCTCCATCTGAGCAGAGCCAACTTGCAGGGTGGCCCAGCTTTTTAGTCAAGCTTTCGCTGAAAAACTCCCAAGAACTGATGTCTTTTGTCAAAATGTACTCCCAAAAACAGAATCTCTATTATTTTGTGGGGCTTCTGGGGTCACCGGAGGTTTTTCTGGGTAAGTTAACTAAATGTTGCCAGGAGCCAGGAGGCTAATGGTTCAAAGGTGAGCAAAAGTTAGCAAGCTGTTTGGAGTGGATGGCCTTTTCTTCGAATCTGTGGAAAGTGTGAGGTTAAATCTGTGCCACTCTCTCCTTGTTTTCTGGTACCCTGTCCTGGAGACCGTGTGGTAGAACGTTAAAGATGGAGGAACATAATTTATAAGGCAAGCAAAAGGAGTTCATGAGCTGATGTTGCTTGGGAAAGAAAAAGCATGATAGGGAGTAACAAATCACCACAGGAGGGAAAAAAAGAGTTCAGAAAAGAGTGGAAATTTAGCTAGTGGGGGGAGGTTAAAGTAGGGTATGTGTAAGCTTGAAAAATAAGAAATTTAATTTGAAGAAAATATGATTTTGAATGAAAAGTGTGAGATCTAAATATTTACGTCTCTGCCTCCCTGTTAGCTCAGACGGTATACTTGAACCGGTCATTGATGGTGTTCATAATTTTTACATATGTGTTTGTAACACATCCAGGAGCAGCTGAGGTTTCTCCACGACGTGGCTTTCACACAGCGCGGGCTTGATTGAATTCCAGTCTGCACGTAAGTGTTTTTTGATCTAGCAGGCTTGATCCTTGTGCACCAAAGCAGCGCCACACACACGCACGCACTCACACGTGCAGACGCGAGCACACGCATCCCATTATACGACATCAGGCGGGCTCAAAGTGGATCATTATTTACTAAACAGGTTGCCTAACAAGAAAAGACGGATTCCCCTGCAGGCTTGTATAAAAACCCTGGAAGCATGGCGGTGGAGCAATATCCATCATAATTGATGTGTTGCAAAGCAGATTACACACATTAGCGCACACTGTTCTAGCTATGACAGCTCCAACTGAACATGACAAATTCCATAATATGGAAAAGAAAGGTAAAAAAGCTTCTTTTTTTTTTACTCTCTCTGGGTATTAAAAAAAACCGGCACAGCAACTAACAAAGAACCATTTGCATGTGGCAGGAGTAAATGTGTGTTTGTGCGCTCAAATGTTAGCGCGTGAGCATCCGTGTCTAACTGCACCTCCTCCGTGCTCTCATCTCTCCTTAACTACATTCTATTTGTTCCACTTGGGGCGGAGGGGTCCTGTAAACTGTTTGGCACAGCTCTCCCCCTGCTCTGACACAAGACTTCATTCAGCACAGCTAATCCCAGCGTAGCACTAGCTACATGGGATGATGCGTTTGAGGCCAGCTGACAGCTGCAGCATTATTTACAGCACGCGGTACAACAGATAAGCCCATTGAAACGGCAGCCGGCAGTTCATTGTGGGGAAGTGTTAAATGCGTATGTGGCCGGCTAATCAGTGGGCCGGATGCTAGAGGAATAAATAAACCTCAGAGGGGAAAGAGGGGCGGCTCGGCACGCTCACTCCCTCCTCTCTTCTTACTTGCCCGCTCGCTCTCCGTCATTCGCCTCTCACACTTCTAATCAACTCAACAGCATTAGGGCAAATCTGCCAGCAGAATTCCTATTTCTGTACGAGTGCTATTAAATTAGAAAAAGGCTGCAAATAACGTGTCACTGATTTGCACTTATCAATATTATTATTATTATTATTATTTGATTCTGTTTATGGTTCATTCGCTTGAAAACCTGCATATTTTCTCCTCTTTTTTTCATCATCTTTCCCAGCAATTTAATGAAAATATTCTCACCATGATAATTTTATTAGAAATTATCATTTTTATTAAGTAAGAGGCTAAAAAGTCATATCACAGTCATACCTTCTGTTCTGCTGTAGATGCTAAGTAATTGGATGTAATTAAAAGAGAGCCTGGAATGACTTACAGTTGTTTTTATACATTAATAATAAAAAAAGGGTTTTATTTAGAATTTATTTTCCTTACACATCCTAAAGATATCCTTTCATTTTGTTTGATGGCATAAAAAATATAATTTTATTTCCCTTTGATTAAAGCTAACATATTAAAGTATTTTGCTCAGCACTAATTGTCAAATTCATTTTAATTGTAAAAGAAGGCCGAAGCTCAACACTGTGTGTGTGTGTGTGTGTGTGTGTGTGTGTGTGTGTGTGTGTGTGTGTGTGTGTGTGTGTGTGTGTGAGACCGAGCTGTTTCGGAGCCGTGTCGTTAGCCGCACACTCACTCCTGACGACCCACTAATTAACACCCCATGTTAATCACTCTCAACCCAGCCAATAACCAGTGACATGCCATCATGCAGATCACTTTATCATACCGCAGCACAGCAGCACATCCGAGCTGGGCGATATCCCCCCCAACCCCACCCCTCGATCCTCGCTGTTTTTGTTGTACGAAACTCTCCGTCGGTATTTTGACTTCTTTCACAGGACGAGAGAAAAATATTTCATCTGTGTTACCAAACCAGTGAGTTGCCATTTAACGTGGGAAGTGAAACTGATATATTATAAACACTTCAACAGTGACAAAGAAACATGTCGTCCCCACCTTTCAATCAATCCTTTTTGTTTCCGCACATTCATTTATGTCACCATACCGAGTGCCACATGCATTAGATCTGATCCATTAGCTTGATCCCACTTCACATAGACTGGTTTAAGTGCATGCTGGCTAAAATATCTTCTCAGTGAATCTGCCATTCTGGATGAAATAATAATTTTGATATAAGTTAAGCTGATTTGCCTAAGCTACCGAGTAATTAACTGGACTTAATCATTTCATTTCAATTCATTTCCATTACCTGAATTATTTTTCCCAGTCTCTCCTGTCTTTTGTAATGTCTGCTTTAAGCGTGCTGTTGTTTGCTACCGAAGACCGGTGTCCGAACTCTGTTACAACACTGACCTCTAGTGTCGGTTCGCCCCAGCTGTGGCTCGCTGTGTGAGGGTTTTCTTTTTCTTTTTTTAAATGTGACATTTTAGCAGGCACATTGGTAGTCCTATCTAAGGTAATGAATCCGCTTTGGCCAAACTGCCTCGAAGCTTTAGCCTCCAAACGCCTGCAGCGGGGATTGCCCACGATAGGGTAAAGGTAGATTAGGAGCCAGTGTAATGAGAGGCAAAGCATCTCTTTAGCTTACCCTTTGTCTTTGCCTCCATCCACCGAGCCTTCGAGGAGAAGGAGAGACTTACTTCTTTAGCCAGTGGCATCCACACAAGCTTTAGCTTTATTTTTCATCATCCTTTGCTCCTCTCCTCCCTGCCAACTTCCTCCTATTTTCCCATCTCTACCTACTTTTTTTTCTCCTGTATTTTCTACATCCTGAGCTGTGCTGACACTTACTCATGCCAAAGCAGTCTCACGTCCTTGAAAGGGGATTGTCAGATCTTCTAGAATATGGAAAAAACACAGTCGCTTGCCAGCCACACTGGTGTGCGGCACTTGGGTAATAGGCATAATAGGGTCATGCCTGCATTTAATAAACAATTACCCATCTATAATAGATGAGTCCAGCTCCTAAGGCCCAGTGCCTGGCCTGGGTTGGAGAGAGGGAAGAGAGAGAGCGGGAAGGTGAATGAATAATGCAGTGGAGTTGCCCATCAGAGCGCCCAAAACGCAGTGCCAATTATCTTCGACTGCTAATGATGATCATCTTGATGCTCTCCCCTTTTACACCCCCTAACACTGCCATGCCTAAATCTGACATTTACCCAGCTGCTCCCACACCTCACCTCACCTCACCCAACTTGCACAACACGAGCCAGGAGGCGCGTTAACCAGCATTTATTTTATTTTGGAGGGGCATCCAAAATGTATTTATTTTTCTTCCTGTTGGTGGTCAGTGGTCATACCTGCTCTTTGTGAATTTCAAATCAATCAGGGACTTCTCTTCAGCCGCTTCGCATTCAGTCCAAGGTCACCCAGATTACACAAGGTTAAAGTGTGCACGTGCAGGAAGACTTAGGGTGGTGGTGGTGTAGAGAGGAGGGGGGCTTGCAAGTTGGATTAGCATACAGCACTGGCAGAGCAAGGGAATTAAAGGCAGCACAGAGGTACGATGGCCAAGCAAAATGGTCCCCGCTCGCTGCTGTATTTGAATAGAAAGCCTAAGATACGTGAAAACAGAGTGAGGAAGCGAGGAGAAGCTCCGTGGCCCTGAGGATCAGAGGGGGGAGAACCTGTGGTGCTCAACTCAGACTGCTAGTGAAGTCGATAGGGCCCCAGCAGACAGCTCCACTGTGGGCTCTGGGAAAAATACATAGCCATTTTGGCTCCCTCGGGGCCCCGAGTCTGTGGTAATAATGGGATCAGAGCCATGACCCTCCCAGGACACCGTACCGCTGTTGGATATTCTATTAGTTTTCTCTGCAGTGAAAAGAACTCCGTGCTCAGCTACTTTCCTCACTCCGGATCACATTTGTTTTACTTTTATGTCGGTTTTAACAGCGACTAATCGAATTACTTCAAGTTTCCAGGAAGAGATTTTATTAACAACAGAGCAGAGTGCAGCGTTTCTTATGGCTGCCGTAAAACCCTCCTAGTATATAAACTGTGGATATCTTCTAATCATATCTAATGTTCTTTATGTATGCAAGGATATTGTAAGCTATTAACATATGCGGCAAAAAAAAAGAAAGAAAAAAGAAAGAAAGCCCCATAATTGTTCCTTTTTACCATTTAATCCCAGGCACTGGAAGATACAGCAGAGATCACATTAACATTTACATTTCTGAATCCCTCCACCTCCTTGATACAGTTCCAGCTTTCAGCCCCGGCATCTCATCTGCCTTTACATAATATCAGGGCGTATTAATGCTACATATGGCACTGTCTGTGCTGTGCCGATTTACATTTTTCCTAATGATGTGCTTTCATTTTTCCTCCTCTTATCCCCCGTGTCCTTCCCTTCACCTCCAGCCCACAGCCCACTGTGATTTAAAATGCATACAACTGTGCCGCTGTTTTTTACTGCGGAATAACAAAAAAAACACACACACAAAAAAAAGAGCGGGCCGAGACACCTTCGGTTGCCCCGGCTCCATCTGTTGCACATCTGGAAGTGGTGTGCGGCACCAATAATTGGAAGTCAATTTGTTTGAAGTTATGTATTTGGCATCTGGTGCGATTCATAAAAACTCTGGAAATCGCATTAATTTTATAGCATCTTGAGAAGGGCCTTTTTAAAAAAAATTCAATTCTCTGTCTCTCGTGTTCCTTTGTTAATGCACGTGGGGGCCTCGGCGGTCCATTGACGTGGGAGTTTGTCGAGCGTTGGTCAGGGTGTGGTCCTTAATAAAATCAGCCCTTAGAGAATCATGGGAAGTATTACTCTGGTGCAATGGAAGAACACAGTCAATGGTATGAGCATTAAAATGTGATGCTCAGACTTTGGCGAAGTTTTATATATTTTTTTTCACCTTTAACTTTGACCTTAGCTTCAGATCGCTTCTTATTTTCCTGAAGGGGGGAAAAAAACTCATGGGGAGGGGGGGGCGGGGTAGTTTGCCACATTTCCAGTAGATGGGTTGACTGATTGAGAAGCAGCATGGTGTTGTTTGTCACACAGCTCTGAGTCATGGCTGAAAATAGATATGACACTTGATGTTTGGTTCCTCACTGCCGGCTGTCATATTGTTATTCCCACTCAAATTTCACCTAATTTGTGCACAAGTCTTGTCACAGTCCAGATCCTGATGAGGGCTTTTACGTGGATTTCTCTCTCTCTGTCTCTCTCTCTCTCTCTTTTTTCACCTTCTCTTCCACCTATGTGTGGCAACGAAGCTCAGTGATACACACACCTGCGCGTGCATTTGTGCGGCGAGTGTGTGTTTGTGTTTACACACGAGCACATTTGATTAGGCTTGTTTGTGTGCACGAGCGAGCGCGCGGCCCCCCGTGCATATGTCTCCGAGCTTGCCATGCCTCCAAAGTGAGTCACCTCAGCGGGAGGTGATTAAGAGTTGCCAATGGCAGGCTCGACAGGTGAGCGCATTGTAGCATGCTGGCAGCTCTGGCATCTGTGCAGGTGACAGCTTCTCCTGCTCGGCGGTGGCGTCAGTGTTGGTGGGTGGCAGGAGGTCTGACAACGTTGTTTTGGTGACAGAACGACTGCGCTGTGAGGTTCACGACATCACTTGCCTTCTTTAGATTTGTCAGTTTATGCTGGGAAGTATATGGAGTACCCTGGACTTTAGCATATACTGCCAAGGCACAGTTCCATATGGGAAAGTAGTGTTTTCCAGCCATTGTTACACAGTAAAGGTTTTTTTTATTCTTCTTTTATTGGCTTTCCTTAAATAATCCACCACAAACGTTCCCTATTGGCACCACAGTCCTGCATTGAGTTTCTTTTCATTACTGCACAGTGTGATAACAACACACAGCCAGCTGCTGCCACCTGCTGTTGCAATCAGGATACAGCAGCAGCCTTTTCTTTTCTTTCCTCCTTTTTTTTGCAGTCGTGGAAGTGAGGTGATTCACCGAAGGGGACCATGTTCCTGTGGGTGCTTGTAGTATAACAGAAGGGAGGTGAAGTATTATTTTACTAGGTGCACTTTTTTTTTCTTTGCAGATTCTGTAAGAAGCTAGAATCCCATCTGTTTCTCTACGACGGAAATTAGGCAAGGACTATAGCGAGTGAGACAAAGATTGAGAGAGTTGCGCAATTGGAAATATACCCAAATTTGTTTTACATGTTCAAGTTTAACTCCTTACACATGCAGCTAATGCCTCTAACATGCAGGCAGACATGTTTTCTCCATCCAGCGCAGACACAAACCCTCCGAGTTTTTCAAACCTGGGCTTGATGAGCTGTGATATTCCTAATAAAAAGTCACTTGTTCTGATGTCACTGTTGCCTCATCCGACCACATTTCCTTTTGAAGCATGTGCACAATGGACCTTGAACTTTGCCTGTGATAGCTTTTTGATATGGAGGAAATGAATTAGTTAGGAAGTGTGTTTTGTCTATAGAGTGTGAATGTTTTGGTTTTCTTTTTAATTAACACCTTTTTAAAATGTTCTTGCTTCATATCCTTCCAATACTTTAACTACAACAGAGAGTGCTGTTTTGTTTTGTTTAGCATAACAGAAATCTGTATTTGCCTTCTATAACTGATTTGGAAAGTTACTCGTAAACATCACTAATCACTTTGTAGTTTGAAGTGGCTCTGCTCCAAACCAATTGATTGGATCTTCTCTTTATTTGCAGCTGAAGAGGAGATGCGAGTGGGATACGTTTCGATTTCAGTACACACTAATAAGACTCTGAAACATTAATTTGAAGAGGCTTTGATGAGAAATCCATTTGGGAAGTATTGGCGTGTTTGTTGTATTATTAATGCATGACCTCATGATTAGAAAACCGCTTGTTGATGTATGATTTTTGTCAATGACACAGCTACTTTTTTTTTTGTCAATATGAGATCAAAGAGTTTTTATTTCTGTGTCACACAGAAAGTTTCTGCGGCTAACTTTGATACAGATTGTTTATAATCGTATTCCGAAAAGGACACCATCTCCACAACCTCTTACCTCAAAGGAAACTTTCTCGGCTCTCGGCTAACAGCTCTCAGAGCAACTCTTTATCCGTCGCCATTATTCATCCTCAAGGGCTCATCAGCTCACAGTGGGCTCATCAGAATTATTACTCCTCCTCCACTTGTCTTTATTATCTAATTTCCCTCCTCTCTCTTCCTTTCGGCCTCTCGTTGCCAATCAGCCACCTTGTAAGGCTCCTCGCCTTTCACTATGAATCTTTCCAGGCTTTTTTATTCACTCCTGTTGTCATCCAGAATGTGCTTTTCTTTTCTTTTTCTTCTTTTTTATTGCCCCCAGTTTACAACTAGTCACTTTGTATCAAGTTTTTACCTGCAGGTTTGTGGGTGTTGAGTTAGAAGTAAAAGTTTTTGTAGCAAAGTGAGAAATGTGTTGCTTGGATGTGACAGATTGCTAACTGAAATTCCTGACGGTGGCTACAACAGGTGTGACACTCAGGAACAACTGTTTGAGGAAGGGTGCACCAATGAATCCAGCATGACAAGAAATAAGAAATACAAAAAAAGGGGTTTATTACGTCGTTCCCACCCCTACAAAGAAGTTTTTAAAAAAGGTGTTAGATAATAATATATATACTTTTTATGAATAAATGGAATAAAACATATAAATACACCAACATTTCAAACAAAAACATTTCAAAGACACTGATGAGGACGTGTTAGGCATTGGGGTGAGTACATCAGTACTGGTCAAATAAGGCACATCAAATAATGCAACCATCTGCAACGTATTAACATGATCTTTTGTAAAGAATTAATGCTTTCATGAAAGGAAACACCTTTGGTATGTTTTTAGTGGTTATTTTGCATATGTTACAGTGTGTGGCCACCACAGTGTGTTTAAAAAACAGTAGTCATTAACATTATGTACTTATAATTGTCTCCCTTTTTCTTATAAGTCTTTTTCAGCTGTGTCTGGGAGGCAGAGAATAGTTGAAACTGTCTGTAGTAAAGTTAAAAAGAGCAGCCGGTCCGTGGTGTGCTCACAGGATGTTTCTGTTCCCGCTCAGCTTTGGCGAACGTCAGTGTTCTGTAGCTTCAACACTCAACTGATCGACAAGAACTACACGCTTAATGCACAGGTGGCACTTTAAAGGAGTGCTGTCAGCTGTCGTTTAAATTACTTGCAACCCTAGTAGGAGTCTTAAATGTATGCTCGGAGCCATCACTCAGTCATTTAAAGGCCACGTGGATGCCCTTTACCGACAGGGATTATAGGTGATAACGAGACTGAGGGCACCCTTATAGGTCATCACCCTCGGCAGAGCTGAAGCTGCTCCTGCGGCTGCTGTCCTTGGATGCAGCTCCGGGGGAGCCGGCCGAGAGGAGCGGATCGGTGCCAAACGGCGACAGTGGGTCATCCATCAGGATCTCATCCAGCTGGTGTTCCTCCTTAAGCGTGGTGGTGAAGAAGTCTGTGAAATGGGACAGCGGGTCGGAGAAGGTGGTGCAGGCGTCAGTGCCACTAATGTGATCCTGCGGCCCGCTGACGGTGGCAGTGGATGGCACGCCAGATGCCGCAGCTATCCTCTGGAGGTAGTCGTTGTTGATGTCCTCTTGGTAGAGAGTTGGCTGCTGAGGTTGCTGGGCCTGGGGAGATGATTGCTGCTGCTGCTGCTGCTGTTGTTGTTGTTGTTGTTGTTTGAGTAGGTGGGAGGAAAGTTCGACCGTCCCCAAGGCTGTGGCCATGTTTGGTAGCCCGTGAGCTCGTGCTTGAATCTCAAGCTCCTGGAAAGCAAAGAAAAGAAACCTTTTAAAAAATAATAGGTTTAGAAAATGTGTGCATCGCGAGAGCAGGCATAGGTTCAAAGGTGCTGGGGCTGGGTTGCAAAGCAGTTTGCAGCTGTAGGTGAAGCTGCCAACTGGATGCACAGATGGATGTAAGCTGAGACGTCAACTTTTTTTTGAAAAAAAAAAAAGCTATGTGTAGTATCTGAATAACTATCTAAAACTGTGTGAAATTCATCAGTTATGAGCTGACGTCTTTAACTAATATGGGAGTAGCTCTGACACAATCACAGTCACACCCTGGCTCCTCCACATTCTGAGGTTGGATTGGGAGGTTCACTGCGTAATCTTCTCACACTTTTACAGAGTACATTATCTGCGCTTATCACCCATCAGTGACACCACAAAGCCCTGCTGTTGCATTAAGCCCTTTGTTTGCTGCCCTTTTGTCGGGGTTGGTTATTGTTTCACACATACTTTTATCATCATTTCTGATTACACATACTTTTCTTTTCTTTTTTTTAGCATTCCCATCATTGATATCTACTCTGGTTAACCACAGTGAATGAGTGTGAAAGTCTGCATGTGCATAGTGCAATCCTATCAGCACACATTTATCAGTAAGCATCTCTTCTATTAGTGCTCTTCATCTATTTATGCCCCTGCTGCATTCCCTGAGGTCGCAGAGCTGAGGTCATTGTGTTTATTTATCAGGTAATTAGCACTGACCTCTATAAGAAAAGATTATGGGATGTGAGGGATCTTTTGTAAAAGAGAGTGGTGGTGAAGGTGGCGGGGACTGTGGGAGTCCCTAAGTTTGCGTTGTGGTGTCGTAAAGCATTCAGGTGGAAATTAGCGTGAAGTACCTGGGGATGATGGATGTGGGACTGGCAGTTACCAGCTGATCTTTGGCAGGAAGAACTCAGTATTGTAAAATAGAATTAAAATATTATGCTGTGTGCTGATTGGCTTGTAAAAATGTATATGAAATATAAGTTCCTTCTTTTTCTCTCTGTGTTTATCAAATGTGTCAAGCACTTTATCTGCATTTATACCACAGATATAAAGTAAACCCACTGAGACATTCACATCTTATTACCTGGATCCTCAGGAGCAGCCTCCTATTGGCTTGCTCCAGCTTCTTCTGACGGCTTTCCAGCTCCCGGGCGTGCTGCTGCTCCTTCTGCAGCCATCTTATGTACTCCACTGAGGCCTTGAGGATGGTGCCTTTGTTCCACCGCATGTCGCTGCAGAAAGGAGAAACGTAAAAGATAACCTTTTACACAGAACCCCCTTATGTCGGCAGAATATCCTTTGCAATAAAAAAAAAATGCAGGGAAAAGTTTTAACAGAGGTTTTTTTTCTCCCCCTTTTTTATGATATGAATAAGAAATGGTGATTTACACGGGGCAATTATTCATCCTTGGACATTACATGGGGACACTGAATGGGAATTTTAATAGAATAGTTAAGTAGGTATGTGGAAAGTCCATTCTTGTACCTCCTTGTACGGTAAAATTAATCCTCGAATAAAAATAGGTGAAGGGAAAATGAGCTAAGCAGGAAGGCAAGGAGAAAAATGGAGAAATGGACTTAAGGTGCTAGAGTGCAAGTCATTCTTTTGGAGATATTATTACTTTTTTAAAAGAGGACAGGGAAGCTGTAGTAAAATTGTCCTTTTCCACACGAGTGAGACGTTGGCCTGATCAGCGCTAATAATCTCTTTTATCCCGCGTTAATGGCACGACGACAACGCTAACCTTCCATTTAAATTTGAAGCAAAGTTCAACTGCGAAAGATGGCCGCGGGATTTCAATTCAGTTCCACGCTCCGTCTCGGTGTTCCAATTGTGCTTCAAACTTTGATTCAAATGCCGTGGCCCGCTTCTTTGCATTTGACCCTTTCCTCATCATTCATGCTTTGAGCTGAACTGCCGGGACCCGGCGAGGAGACGTACAGCTCGGAGAGCGTCGACTACAATGAGAGTTCAAGTGCACCCTTGAAATATGACTGAAATGTGCTCGAGCACTCATTTGAATTCAATGAACGACTTTTCGAGTGTCTTTGTGCTGTGAATTTAATACCCAACACACAGGTTCTTGCAGTTGTTTCAGTGGCGTGAAGTGAAGCGAAGCAGGAGGTGGGGTGGCGGGGGAGAATTTTTCAGTAAATATATTTAGGATTTTGCAACTTACGGATCATTCGACTTTGGTATGAGTGTTCCAAGCTCCTTAATCCTGTAGTTAATGTTGTATCGTCGCCTTCTTTCAACTGTGCAAGCAGAAAGAAAAAAAAGGGAGCAAAAGTTGATGAGAGCAGTGTCAGATGCTGCACCAAAGGTTATCCCAGATGTTAAGGTATTATGGAGCTGAACGGCGTGGGTTGGAGGGGGTGACACTTACTCAAATTATGGTTGTCTTTTTTCTGCCTCTCTTTGGCCATCACCCTTGTGTCGTGTTCTGTCCAAAAAAAAGCAAAAAAAACATAAAAATACACGAATAAATAAATCACGCAGGAGAACGAATGGATTAGCAATGCACACAGATTTAGAAACTGAAAGACAACAAATACAAAAAGCCACAGAAGGTCCAGTCAGGAGACGCACAATCAGCCGTTTTGAGGGGAGTTCAGCGCCAGGGTCAGAATGAGGAGTGTCTGTGCAGCGAGTCTACACTACAGACATAAATTTGACCTCCTTACACACACGCTGACCCCGGTTCATCCCCCTTCAGCATGTATGAAGCTCATTGTAAAGAAAAAGAAAAATGGTAACCCCATTTTTTTTTTACCGCAAAACATTCTATAATTAAGAAGATTTAGCGAATTGACTCATCCGTCCGAGAAGGACAAAAATTCCAGTGTATCCATATTTGTAGTCACGTTCTCCTAAATTACATAATTGGGGACCTGAGATTGGATTTCCCAATTTGTCTCTTGTTGATTTATTCAGGACAATTTGAACTCTGTGCAACAGCCCATTGTCCCCTCTGCCTACTCTCAAATGAAACAGATGGCAATGTTCTTATTTGCCCATTGAGACTGAAGGATTTCATTTATTTATTTATTTTTGGTCAGGCATCCTTTCTGTTTCCTAATCAGCTTTCGTCTGGGTGTTTGTAATTAATATGAACAAAAAAACCTAAAAGGATCTCTTTTTTGTTGTTGTTGTTGTTGTTGTTGTTGTTGTTGTTGCCTTGAGATGAAAAGTCTCCACTAGTGTCTAACAAAGGGAACTTTGTTTTAGCTTCTATTTTTTTAGGTTTCACAATGTGAGCAACTCTTTAATGGTTTAGCTGTTTGGTCAGATTATGGTATGAGTTCATACCTGTGTATTCCCTTTTTACAGTGAGCTTTGTAGGGTTAGATGTAGGACTCAGTCCACCATTAGGGGCGTTCATACCTTGTTCACCCCCATAGACGTCCAACATGCTGCTGCTGAGAGACACCTAGGCAGGAGAGAGGGGAGATGCAGAGGAAGAAAGGGGAGTGAGTTAAGTGAATGGGAAGTGCATTTACATTTCACACATTCACACGCACATAAACAAACAGGGCTTTCACACTTTGACACAAAAGCCGCCAAACAAACAGTTGTTTTTAACTGCTGTGTGGCTTTGTTTGGCAAAACTGACAAGAGACATGTGGAGTGATCAGAGCATTGAAGAAAAGATTGTTAGCATCTCCTCCACTCTACCCGGGAATGTGGCAATGGAGTAAAAACAACTTAACAGAAACGCAACCTAATTGTAAGACGTTTTACCCCTGACCTCGAACCCAGGCTTGCTGCTCGCCAAGGGGGCGATTTGACCAAACATAGCGCTTTGATTTGCTAATGGTACCATTTTCAGAACCCCTCCAGATGAAAGTGCTCCTAACACTGATTCGCTCTGTGTTGAAAATAGCATCCCATTAGATGAAAAGGCTAGCTAGGTCAACTGCATGAACAGAGGCAAAACTGTTTTCCTACGGGTGTCTTCTTGTCTGAGAACACATGTATCCCCCTCTGCAATAATACGGCCTTTTCATGGAGTGGAGGGACAGAGATGTCTGGATCTTTAGCATGATGGCACACGTGTGTGTCTAATTCGCATTTGTGTATTTATGTCGAAAAAAAAGCATGCCAGAAGCCACCACGGATTCCAACTAATTTTATCTCCAACGTGTGTTAGATTTAACAACCACGCTCTTATATGTGGAAAAAGGAAGTCAAGAGAAAATGAGTGTTAGCTGGTTTTAAAAATATGTACGTGTGTATATATATATATATAGGAGGAGGGGACAAAATTGCATATCAAAATAAAAGATAGGAACAATTCCCCTACTACTAAAATTGTAATCACTTCAATTCCTCTCCCGTCTGCGTTCCTGAGTGTGTTGACACAGCGAAACGATGTGATGCATCGTACTGTATGACTAATTAGGATGAATTGATCCATTTAAGCACGGTATCATTTCTGAACAAGCCCATGGGGACTATGTGCATTAGGCCAATCCACTGGCTCAGTAACTCTCTCTGGCAAAATCTCTCACTCTTCGCTCCTGGCTGTTGCATTCCTGTCTACATTTGAAACCCACTGACTCGCCCTCATTCTTCCTCCTCCATTACAATGTCTGTTGTGTTTTACTCTGTTTTGCTTTATCTGTGTGTGTGCCTCTTTTTATTTATGGAGTTAGGCCTGATTCCCATTGTGTAGCTATGTTCTCTGGCCAAACTGACCTCTTGTCCCAGAGTTTTTGAATTCTTCCCTGTCTGTGAATCCTACTGGTGCATCAGTGCATCCACTTCATTTTTGCTAAAGAGTTAAAAAGTGTGCATTTTATGTGTTTTTTTTAGACTGATTTAAAGTTTTCCTTTATGTTACTAAATGCTTTAATGCACTAATCTAAATGTCAGGTTTAGATTTGATTACTTTGAGAGCATTTATTTGATTTTTTTTGTTATGCGCACATCATTACAGACTAGTATAAAAAGACCTTTCTCACATGTGATTTTCCTATGAATTTATGAATTTACTATACATTTAGCTTTAGTTGTTAAACGCATGTCATCACTTTTCCTTTAAAAAAAAAGTTCTTAATCTGCTTTGTTAAACTTCTTTAGTAATGTTGCTAATCTCAAGTGAACTTTGACTCATTTCTAGACTTAAGCTGACCTCAAACTGAGTCGGGTCCCCTTTTTCCCAAGCGAGTCAAACCAGCACCTAAGGGTTTGGGTAAAGAAACCTCACTTTCAAGTCCCCATTCAACTTTAAAAACAGAGAAGTGATTAGTTAAGGGGACTGTCACAAATCTAGGCTCACCTAGTCTAACCCACAGAGGCAGCCATGCAGAAATGCAGAAATCAGCACAAAGCATTATTTAAAAAAAAAAGGGGGGGGGGGGGGGGGGGGGGGGGTTAATGAGTAGCTATTAGAGCAAAGTTGATGTGATTCATACTTACATTGTTTTGCATTATGATGTTAGGCTCCATGCAATCCAAGCCTCCATCATTGAAACCGGATTCAAGACTAATTAGGTCATCAATAACTTCATCCATTGGAAACTAAAAGAAAACAGTGATTTCAGTGTACTCAAGGACAGACTGATGATGTTTGTACCAGAATTTCAATGCTGTCCAATTCGTTTGAAATCTCAACATTCAAACCAGAATAGACAAGGGAAAAAGAGGGAGGAACTGTGGAGAGATTAATTCAATAACAGACGAGCTCTTCGCCGCCATGTTCTCAGATTTGTTAGTGGTGCTGGCGGGAAAAAACAGGCATCTGTTACCAACCTAGTTTCCTCCTTTGAAAGGGGTTCTCTCATCAGAGACTGCATGTCTGAAGTTATTGATGAGCACATCAGAGAGAGAGGGCGATCAATAATGGCATCACTTTGTTTAGATGATTAGTTGGACCTGCTCCCTGCATTAAGATTCAGACCCAATCCAGATAGTACATTTAGTCATAATTGATGCTTCTGAAGTATGCACCGTGTCAGCTATCCATCTCAACAAAGTGTCAGCCATTATTTATCACCCTTAGAAAGAAATTAGAGGGGCAGCAACAAATCTTTCACAAGTGCTTATTAAAAATCAACAGAGAAGAAAAGCTTTGCTTTAAAGTAATAGGCTGTGCTGAAAGGAAAACCTTGTAAGGATGTTGTGTAATCTACAAAAACCATGAACCACAGTTCATCCGTAAGTGACCCAGTCTGTGGTTCAAAACTTCTGTTTCAATTTCACGGTCGGAGTTCTCTGAATTTCAGTTCCACAAAGTCATGACTGAGATTCTTTCCTTTTCCATGCGTCCACTCACCTCACTGTCATGATTGGCCATTGTAAGCAGGGTAACAGGGCTGTTGGGGTTACTGCTGTCACTGACAGGGGGCATGTGTCCGTTCCTCATGATCGGCACGGTGGCGAGTGCCTGGCCAGGGGTGTGCGGATGTGTCACGGCGTGGCCTGATGCGGCCGAGGAGGCCAGCTTGGAGCCCAGCGTCAGGTACTGCTTCACGGGCTGATTCTGGCTCTGGTGGAGATGGAACTTGGAGTTCTCCAGGTGGCTCTGTACCTGTAGCAGAACAGATCATTCAACAGTTCAGCAAGCTGACTAAGTTAGTCCAGGAAGCGCAAGGTTGGGCACTGTTTCCCATACCGCTGAAACAGCGCTGACTCAGAGTATTTGCACAGGGGTTGTCCAAAACAGCTGTTGACTTTATGAAAAGAATATCTAAAGTAACACACATAACTAGTTTGCCGTGATTAGTCACTTATGCGCAGTAAATTTACAGACTTGCAAACTGTAAGTTAGAACTCATAATAAAGTGAATCATGTACAGAAATAAAAATGTTGAAAGTGTCTTTATGGGAATTTGATCTCATTCTCTGAACTCATTTTCACAGTCTAAAAGTTAAAAAAACAAACCTAAAAGCAAAAAGCTTTTCTTCCCCCCTGAGACTTCAGCTGAATTTAACCAACTAAGCTGACTATTTTTACAATCAATCTTAATATTTAATCTTCAGTTGATCTTGAATTACATGTCAGTACAGCAATAGTCAAGATAACCTTAAAAAACATTATGAAAGCAGTGTTAAATAAACTTTACCAAGCCGCTCACAATGTTTCTAAAAGTTGGTATTCTTACATTTGAAGCTCTGGTTGCATCCCGCATTGTGTAGTAACTGCAGTCACTTAAGTGTGGCATTCTCAGAAAAGCAGATAATCTTCAAATTGATTTGTTCTGGTGTGGCAGCAGGTCAACTTTAGGGATCCACAGCTGCTGCTGCTGCTGCTGCTGCTGCTATCCTGTTGATCTGGTGACTTCTCAGTGAGTGTCTGTCCCTTCCAGTCTCCCTACCAGCTCTTTATAAAGGGCCCTAAGTGAACTAATTAGGCCCAAAGCTGGGTGTAAGCCTTTATGTTGCGTAGCAATGATAATCACTTCAAACACTGGACTGTTAGATCATCCAAGGTTTGATCACTGCAGGGTATCTGCCTTTAGCATCTATCACTAACTCCCTCAGACTGCCCTTTTCTTTCTGGTTGACCAATCAGTGGTGATCTCCCAAAGTCCTCTGCAACCCTCTGTAGGGGTTGTGGCAGCACAATTGACCCTTGTTCCCCAGTGAAGTTTTTAAATAACTCCTCCAATGCCATTTTTAACCAAGCCTTTCAATTCATTCAAGGCTTTTAAAGTAAATAGTTTAGTATTATGCGTTCCCCATACAATAACTGCAGTAAATCTGTTTTGAAGTCTCCTTTGGTGTAAGTTGAGGGCAAATTTAGGAAAGAACATCCCTCCTAAAATATCAAATTTTCATGCTTGTTGGTGCTCACAAAGATGGTTGCTGTCGTGACTTGCTTTATTAGTTTAGGGGCTGCAGAGTATTTAGGGGAGTACATGAAGTGCTATGATTTAAGAATGGTAGTCTTGTTGACTGTAATAGGTTGGTCAGTTTGCCTGTGTCTCGCGTACTTCCTCCCAAATCTGTTTTATTTACTGGTCAAAACAGCAAGCTCTCAGTTATTTTAAACCATGGAATAGATGCTCTTTCAGGGACTGACGGAATCAGGACCCACCAAAAACTGAGCAACAACAAGCTCAAGAAGCTTCGATTGGCCAGACCAGTATTACTCGAACATGATTTGAAAATGCCGATATTTAATGTGTTCCTAATTTCATGGTAACACATTTAGATCACAGTACTCAGCCTTAAAAACAGGCGACAGGTGTCGTTTATGTGAGATGAGGAAAGCAGCTAGCTTATTTAAAATGCCAAAAAAAAAGTATCATCAGCTGTTGGTTAGAACAGTCCAAGTGTTACTTCTTCTTTTACGCTGCCTCAGAAAAAAAAAATAGTCAGAACTGATTTGTTATGCAGCTATCCTTTATATCGTCATGCTTTCAGACCAAACTTCTTATTCTTCAAATGCTGTCTGGCACAAAGCTGCTGAACTGTAGGGAGTTTTTAGCTTTGACAGCTTTAGAATTGGTCTTTATGCTAAAAGTCAGCATTAAATTCCCCCTTGTCAGCTAGACTAGCTGACCTTATTCACAACTCAGCCACCTAACTAAGACCAGGCTCATCACAATACTCATCTTGTCAGTAGTGACTAAGAGTTGTTATCTGAGTTCTCCAGGCTAAACAAGATGCCAGTTGTTAGCCAATCAACATTTTTTTCCACTTTGGATAGCAGGAGGGATGCCAGGACCGCTGCACACCACATCTGCTTTGTGTGACAGCGGATTGTCCTGGTTTCACTTCAGCTTTCTCTCTACTGTAAATGCCGGAGACACGCTTGTTATCCACTTAAGGAAATCTGATTAGATTTGAGGAGTAATGGTGCTTCAGTCACCAAGGCCAGCCTCGACAATGGCAGGCCTGTGCATGTGTGAAGCGGGCATGCAGGAAAATTATCAGTGCCCGCCATACACATGGGTCAGGAGAGAATATAAGAATGTAATCAATCAGGAGTTTGGGCATGTTGTAGCTATTCAGATGCTTCAGTTTTGTTTTGTTTTGGTTGTTTTCCTCTTTTTCGGCACGGCTACCAGCACCTGCTACAACAATCGAGGCAGTGTTTGAGATTATTGGCACAGAGGAGGTCATGGGTTCAGTTTTCTATTTACACACATTTGTACAGTTATTCCTGACATGCAAACCTACATTAAACTATGAAAGCTTTTTGCCTTTTGACTTAATGCACATAGTTTAACTTTAGAACACACCTTCTTGTCAGCATATTTCAGAGTGTTTGAATAAAATAATATATATCTGTATCTTCCTCACTTTTCGTCATTAGAGATATTAGACCACTAAAATAAAAATGCCAAAACCCAGAACATGCCTTTGTCCCTACATATGTCCTAATCAAATCTAAAGCACTCTACAGTACACGCCCAAGAAATCCCATCACAAGTGAATACAACTGCAGCTCTTCAACATATCAATTCAAAGCTCTGTCAGGCTTAAAATAAAGCAACATCCCAAACCTCAGCTTCTACTTACAGATAGCAGCAGGCCCGAAATTACAGTAACACCTTCACAGCTAAACGTAAGCCCAGTTCTTTAGCCTCTATTTGTGAGATCCATTTAACAGTGGTGTCATTTACCTCGCAGTTAAGAGGCGTATTTCTTTAGTGGCCCTCTCCCCCCGAAATGCTGCACTCACAAAGCCATTGTACTAGACAACCTTGCAGGTTTTACATTGAAATGCACAAAGCTCTTGCCTAATCCAGTTTCAGTCTTGCCCAAGTTCTCCTTTCACTTCAGAAAAATCCAACAACTTATGAAACACTGGGTGATGGTGACATTAGCTAGCTGTACAAATTATGGGCAAAACCTACTAGGAGTTTTCATTTCTGCAAAATGCCGCACTTTGCGACATATTGATGCAGATTATTAACATCTAACATCTTGTTTTCCCATCTCAAATGGATGGAGATGAGTTGAAAGTGGAACAAAACTCTTCCTCGGTCATGCTTACTGTATTTTGCTGAGCCTGCTAACCAGTAAATAGCTGTAACCACCCACTAGATTGTGCAATGTGAGGAAAGATAAGACTGGGATAGCGAACTGATAGCAAAAGTCCCATTCCACGGTGCCTCCATGGTTAGTCTGGCTGTAACTGCAAATGTGTCTTGCGTGCAAACAAATGCACACATAGAATTTAACACAATGTTTTCTTCAGTGTGTGTCATTGCCTCAAAATTCCTGGGCTGTAAATAAGTCATTTCCCCTACCTGTAAAAGTTGGATCTCTGTCAAGGTGATTACTTTGACCACACAACAGCGGCTCATGGCTCTCCAGAGTGGCAGCGTCTCCCACCACAGGAGCTGCAAATCCTTACAGAAGAAGAACAACTGTCACAGCCACAGCTTCGTCTCACACCGTGACAGGAGGAGAAGAAGAGGAAGAAAAAGAGAGGTGCTGCAGCCTCCTTCCTGAATTTTTTTTTTTTTTCAGAAATATCAGAAAGGAAGCCATGACACATCAGCTTATTTGGGAGCAGCACGAGCCGTTTCCCCTCTGTAGCTGTGTGTCTGTGTGTGTGTTTGGTCAAGGAAAAGGCCTGACAGAGGCAGAAATACAGATGGCATTTACAGTAGGGGGTTGAAGTAAGTGTGTGAATGTGTGTGTGCGAAGCCATAATAAGTTGACAGAATGTGAATTCCTGCTTGCTTGTGGATCACTACACTTTCCTGCTTTTCCCACATAACATCCAGCCTAGCTCAGCGCAGTTTCCTGTCTTCATGACACCAACTTCCCAGTGGAAGTCATTTTATCCACAAAACTGTAGTCACTTTTCCAACACAGGGAAACAGGAATCTTGAGAATGTGTGCAAACATGCTAAAACACACATTTTTATTATGTTCTAGTTATTATTAGGCCAAAAATCCCTGAAAAGTCCTCCCTTTAATCCCAAGATTTACAAGTTTTTATATTAGCAGGTGAATAAATCTGAATCAGAGTTGCTCCGATACATGTTCTGGGGTGAACTCCACACTTCATATAGTAATTATTTTTGATTCACTGTAATAAACACATCAGGATTAATTTGAGGACATTGAACATAATGGCTTAAACTGAATCAATTAAATCAATCCTGTGCAGACTTTGGGTTTTAAAAGTCTTCTTTCAGCAGTTTAAATGCAGCCTGCCCCACACGTGTCTATGGTCAATGTTTTCATTACGCAAAGAATGCCCTTCTTGATGCTACTGTGCACAGTAATCTTCTGTGTATATAGCGGATCTAGATCATTAGGTAATATTTATGCTGCACTATCTGGATTCTGTTGCTGCTGTTTGACCATCAACACAAGGCATGCCCATCTCTCCAGCTTATCTGTTGCTGTGTTTTCCTGCACTCGTTTTTGTACTGTTCTAACCATTACCCATGTGTATATTTGTCCACTATTTTGTTTATTTGATGTCTGCTGTATGTACGCTCCATCAGATCTAGGCAAAAATTCCTGGCTGGCCATTTTTGGCTCATCTTGGGGCAAGCCACAAGTGCTCACCTTTGTTAGTCCCCCGTCATAGCATGTTTTAAACATCAGGGACTTCCTGTAAGAGTTGGCCTGCTTCTGAGACAACACTTCAAAGTGCAGCGCCCACATCTGAGGACTGTTTTATCCTGCTAGAAAAGGAATGCATAATGGACACAGCACCACTGCACTTTTAATGATTCTCATATGAATTAAATATTACAGCTATTTTAACTGGATTACACATGAAACTGTGTGCGAGAGCATGCGCTTGTTACCTTGATGAAATATTGAATTTAAGAAAATGGTTCACCTCAGCAGTGCTGCGAAAATAATTAAAATTCATACTTAAAGTAAAGACATCTCACTGTAAAATGATTTAAAGGTGCCCTGTGGAGGTTTGATTGTAAACAAACTTCTTTTTTTTTTTAAAAAATGCCATCATTAATTACAAAAACACGGGTAATATTTTGAAGCCTGAGAGAAAATGAAATGTAAATTCGTACAGCGCCATTAGCGGTACATAACTACAGCTGTGGTTAAAAAAGAAAAACTGATTCCTGTAAGTACACAAACAAAACCTATTTAACTATATTTGACTGATATAGCAAGCAGAGGACTTAGTTGTGAAACTATTTTCTCTGGTTTTAACACCAAGTCATATATAGAAAAATATTTTCATAATCATTTTACTTAACAGTTCACTTTCCACTGAATTTTGGTTTAAAAATGTAGTGAACTAAAAATGTGAGCTACTGTAGCAAAGTGCAAATACCTGACATAACACACTAATAGACTAACAAAGTATACATTTGTGGCTGACTCGTTTACCTTTAATTTTACAAATGAGTATTACATAAATAGCTACAGTCAGCTGAAGGTCTTCATTTTTTCTCTCTCTCCTTCTCTTTATTTATGAACAAGTGACGTATTCTCTCCACCTGTCTAAGCAACGCACACAGCATACATCCCTAGTTATACACAAACATCTATGGGTACACTGAGGTTCATTACATGGAATATAAATGGAGCTGGCTCCAGAGAAAAGAGGTTAAAAATATTTAACCAACTCAAAAAACTACAGGCAGATGTTGTCCTATTACAAGAGACCCACAGAGCCTCTTAGAGGTTCGAATGAACTTAAAACACCTGAGTTTCCTAATGTGTTCTCAGCTTGTTATAATTCTAGACAAAGGGGAGCAGCAATTTTAATACATAAAAATATTAATTTCACAGTACTCGATACAGTTATAGATCCAGAGGGCAGATTCTTAATCATTAAACTATCTATACGTGATAAAAAGCTATGTATTGCAAGTGTATATGGTCCAAATGTTGATGATCCCTCATTCTTTCACGGTTTTTTCAGTGCACTCTCTGAACACTTAGATGGCACACTTGTTCTTGGAGGTGACCTCAACCTTGGACTAAATGAAGACATGGATAGGCTCAATACAGCGGGAACTCAGCGTAATTGGCAGTCCACAAATATAATCAAACAGTATATGAGCGACTTTGGTCTTTGCGATGCATGGCGCTCCCTTCACCCCACCAGTAAGGAATATACTTTTTTCTCACATGTCCATCACTCCTACTCTCGTCTGGATTATTTTTTGGTCAGCAGCTCACTGCTGAACGACATTTCAGACACTGAGATTCACCCTATAGCTGTCAGCGATCATGGTCCTGTATCTTTAACACTAATGCACAAGAATAATACTACGCCAAGAAAAAACTGGAGATTTAATATATCACTACTTAAAGATGAAGACTTTATTAAATATTTTAAAAAAGAGTGGACTTCATATTTGAACTATAATGACACTCCCGAAACATCAGCTTCTGTTCTATGGGAAGCAGGGAAAGCTGTGATGAGAGGTAAAATAATTTCTTTCTCATCACATAAAAAGAAAAAAGAAAACAAAAATATTCAGGAATTAGAAAAAAACATCAAATCACTAGAAGAAGCCTACGCGTCCCACCAAGATCAGGAAACATTGAACAAAATACGCAAAACAAAACTAGAATTAAATGAGATAATTGATAAAAAAACAAAATTCTTAGTACAAAGACTACGCCTACAAAATTATGAACATGGTAATAAATCCGGTCAATTTCTAGCAAACCAGCTAAAAATAAATAAAGAAAAAACAACTATATGTGCTGTTCAAGATTCATCTGGGAACACAATATATGATCCGATACAAATAAACAACATTTTCAGGGATTTCTATAAAACGTTGTATTCACCACAAATAAACCCATCTAAAAAAGAAATTGATCAGTTTTTGGACAACATAACTCTTCCAAAATTATTGGACACTCAAGCAATGGCACTGGATTCACCACTGACACCAGGTGAACTCCAGGAAGCCCTGATAAGTATGCACAATAATAAGGCTCCAGGTCCAGATGGCTTTCCTGCAGAATTCTACAAAGAATTCTGGTCGATTCTAGCACCAGTTTTCTACAGAACGTTGTTGGAAATTAAAGAAAAGGGCAGACTTCCATCAAATATGAATTCTGCAAACATTAATCTCCTGCTAAAACCAGGCAAAGACCCTGTATATCCCTCAAGCTATCGTCCAATATCCCTTATAAATGTAGACCTTAAAATAATCTGCAAAGCTCTCTCAAAGAGACTGGAGAAAATAACCCCCCTCTTAATTCATCCTGACCAAACTGGTTTCATAAAAGGTCGGCACTCATCAACAAATACACGTAGATTACTTAATTTGATAGACTACTCATACAGTAAAAACCTAGAAACTACAATATTCTCTTTAGACGCAGAAAAAGCATTTGACAGGGTTAACTGGAAATTTCTATTTGCAACTTTACACAAATTTGGTTTTGGATCCTCTTTCATAAACTGGTTAAAAATATTATATAATTCCCCAACAGCTTGTGTTAGAACAAATGACCAGACATCCTCCAGCTTCTGTCTCTTGAGGGGCACCAGGCAGGGATGCCCACTCTCCCCTTCACTATTTGCAATTTTTATTGAACCACTAGCAGCAGCAATTAGACAGAATTCAGTAATTAAGGGCATAAAATGCAAGAACGTGGAACATAAAATCAGCCTTTATGCGGATGACGTGTTACTCTTTCTCCAAAATTCACAAACCAATATCTCTGGGGTGACTGAATTGATAAACTCTTTTGCAAGAATATCAGATTACTCAATTAACTGGTCAAAATCTACAGTCCTACCGATTAATTGCTCCTTCCATAATTCCTCTTCTACACCACTGCAATCGGGAAATATAAAATATTTAGGTATTAATGTTTCTCCCAAGCTTGCAGATCTAACTAAATTAAACCATATCCCACTTTTAAAGAAGGTAGAAGATGATCTGGCTAGATGGAAATGTCTACCCATATCACTCATGGGAAGGGTCGCTGCTATAAAAATGATGGTCTTACCAAAAATAAATTATTTATTCTCAATGATCCCAACTAAACCGCCACAAGATTGGTTCAGATCTCTAGATTCATGTATGTCCAAATTCCTTTGGAAAAATAAACCCCCACGTATAAGCTTAAAAACACTACAAAAGACCAAGGATAAAGGAGGACTAGAACTGCCTAACTTTCAGCACTACTTCTTAGCCAACAGGCTTCAGTTTATCTCAGGATGGCTAAAACACACCCTCTTAGATGAACCTTGGCTAGATGTAGAACAAGCACTCTGCAATAATCTAGAGATCTCAGACCTACCATTTATCAGCTCAAACATCCAACGACATGAATGCTTTAAAAGCATCAACATCAGCTCTTCTCTGACAGCATGGTGGGAGTTTCTAAAATTGACGGCGTCTTCATTAATCCCATGCAAACGTACACCTATCTGGAACAACCCTGACATATTACAAAACAATAATATGATAAACTTTTCAGATTGGAGTGATAAAGGAATCAAATATTTAGAACATATACTAGAAGGAACAGAATTTATTTCATTTGACGGACTAGTTACACAATATGGGATCAACAAGAAAAGATTTTTAGAATATCAACAAATTAAATCCATAGTAAAAAAGAAATTTAAACCGGGTCAAGTTGAACTACAAACACCACCAAGTGTGGTTCAATTTCTTACTCTTAAACCCCCCAAATTACTATCCAAAATATACAGAATGCTTTCTAAAACAGATGAATCAATATCACTTCCTATTGCAAAATGGGAAGCGGATTTATCAGTTAACTTAGACCTAAACTTCTGGTCTCAGATTTGCTTAAAAACCTTTCATCTAATTAGAAATCCCAGTCTTCAATTAATTCAATACAAAATATTACATAGAGTGCACTATACAGGTCATCGGATGTTCAAGATGGGCTTTACGTCTACCAACAACTGCTCACACTGCCAAACCAATTCACCGGACAATTATATCCACGCTCTTTGGTTCTGTCCACCAGTTCAGAAGTTTTGGCGCGAGATATGTGAAGACTTATCGAAGTGTCTGAAATGTAACATTCCAACTTTCCCCTTAGTGTGTTTGTTGGGCAGCTTAGATAATGTCACTTCAGAAAAGAATATCGCCCATATGGTTTTCACTGCCCTATGCATAGCCAAGAAAACAGTCCTCATGAACTGGAAAAATAAAAATAATCTTAATTCTAACCAATATAGAAATTATCTAATAGATTACATTAGTCTCGATACAGCCTCTGCCACCACATCAGATCAATTGCTCTGGGCTCCTTTGATCAGCTCCATCACCTAGTGGGGGTGGGGGGTCATAGTTTGGTCCCGCCTTCACTGTTGTGATTGGTGTGGGGGTAGGGACAGGCTTAGGGCGTCGGGGGGTTCCCCGGAGGCATCTTCCTTGGGTGGCTCAACCCGGGGTAGCGGTCATGTCCGGTTAGGGGCTCTGTTGGCTCTCCGGTGACTGTTTCTTCGCGGCTGCGTGCAGCGGGGCTAGGGGAGGGTCTGTGCTGACGGACGTGGGTTACTGACCTGGTAGCCTGGCTGCCCCTGGGTGGGTCCGGGATGGGCGTGAGATTCTGGGGGCGCTCCGTCTCTGGGCTGGGACCCGGACCGGGCCTCGGGGGCTTGGGTCCTGGTTGGTGTGTTGCCGGGGTTGTGGGCGGGTGGGTGCATGGGGGCCCAGCCCTGGAGCAGGGTGCCGCCGGTGCGTCGAGCCACCTGGGGGGCTCTTCAACTGGTGGGGGAGATTGTCACATCTTGCAGGAGCTTTCCTCTCCTCAGGAGCTGCCTCTGCAGGAGGGGGAGATACAGGAGAGGTGGAGGAAGATCTCAGCCTGGGTGTTTATTGTCTTATGTAGTCTGGAAGATGAGTGGATGGTGGGGTGGGTGCAGTTTTCTCTGTGGTGGGGTTGGGTGGACTGTCCCGGGCTCTGTGGGGCCGGGCGGCGCTGCTGCACTGGGCCCGGTCTGGATGGGCCTGGGCCCCCTTTCCCTGGCGGGTCGCGGAGTATGGGGGTGCCTACTGGGGTCAGCGGGGGAGCTGGCCCCAGGGAGGGGTCACTTGCCCCTCCCTTCCTTCCCTCCCCATCTCCAGCTGCCTCCCTCTTCCCGCTCCACCACAACCACCCACACATGCAGGGCCTTGGAGTAGGGGTATGTCACCAGGGTGCAGAGAAGGCTACCCCCCCCCCCCCCCCCCCCCCCCCCCGTCCCCTTCTGGCTGCCTCTGCCTCAATTTTATCCCACAACTTAGACATTCACATTACTCACACTCTCATTACACATACATATAGGATCTTGGGGGTGGGCACGATACACGGAGTCCAAAGTACCATCAGGGTGTACACCCCACCCCTGGCATCGTTGCCCACCTCTCAATTTTAAATACACGTAGACATTGAGGGCTAGCAGGAGGGACCATGCGCTTACCTGCTGCTCTCTGGCAGGTAGCTCCAAGCCCTCCTGGGTTTTAAATGCACCTTAGAACACACATGCATCAACATTACAATGAACGGGTGGAGGGAGGTTCGGAGTCTTCTCTCACCCCCGTTCTCTGCGACCTGCTGGAGCAGGGGGGCTAGGACTAGGAGGAGGAGTTGGCCGTCCGACTGCGGTCTGGAGTGTGGAGCCTTCCTGCTGCTGCGGAGTCGGGGCGGTCTGCCTCCCCCCACCGCAGGGAAAAGGGAAACACCACCTGGGTCTGGGTGCAGTTCCCCCCTCCAGGGGCGGGGGCACCTAGACCCGGTTTGTAGAGTACGCTTGGGGAGTGTGATCGTGTGTACAACGTCTCTTTATGTCTGTCTCCACGTTGGTTGAGTGTGGAGTAAGTGCATATGAGAGCATGAGGGTGGGAATGGATGTTTGTATCTGTGTGTGCCTGTATGTCTGTGTCTATATGTCAGGTTGGGTGTCAGGCGCCACCTCTCTGGGGACATCTCAGGCCCTCCAAGTTTTGGAGGCCTATCTCCCCCTACCACCACTTCCCCTGCCAGTGGCGGACCCCCTCAGACATCGGTGCGTTGGTGGTTCTTTGTGTCCGGGGATGGGCGTCCAGGTACACACCGGCTCACTCCTTGGCGGCCGCTTATCGGGGCCTGGAGCCTGGGGCTCGCTCAGGCCACTTCGGAGGTGGGGTGCCCCCGGCCTCTCGGCCTGGGGCTCGGTCACTCAGGCGCAGCTGGCTGCCGGCGGAGCTCACGGGCGCGTCACTGCAACTCCCCCTGGCTTCTGCTCCGCGGCTGCTGAGTGAGCCCTCATCTGGGACTCTCCTCAGCTCTTTCCGGGACAGTGGCGCAGCTGCCCCTCTGTTGGTCTTCCTTGGTCTCTTGTGTTCTGGGGGCCTCTGGATGTCTGGAGTTTTGATCTCCTCCACACCTGCTTCACGCCCTGGAGGACGGGGCTGTGGCCCCCCCACACCCTCTAGCAGATTATTACATGAAGGAACCTTTTAAAAAAACAAAAAACAAGCGCGTCCATGCTCACAGGTGTACACACGGGTGATCACACCCACAAACTACATCCTTTTTGGCTCCTACCTCAAAGCACACTGTGTTCTGTTGATCTTATGTGCTGCACAATAATGTTTAACATTTAGTATTTACTGTCATATTCCCATATATCATTGTGATGTTGTTTATTCTATTACTCTTGTTCTCTTCTGCTTGCTTTCTTTTTTCTTTCTCAGCAGGTGATCCAGGTGATTGATATATGCATTTTTTTTCTCTGCCCGTTCTGTTGGTTTTTGTCTTTTGCCCTTCTCCCCCATCCCTCTTCTCAGCTGTTTCTCTTTCCCTCTTTTTTTCTCCCCTTCTTTCCCCCAGTCAAGTCTGTCCCGTATTCAGTAAGTGAAAATAAAATAAACAATAAAAGGTGAATCAAATGGACCATTACGGCAAGGCTGGGATGGTCAGTTTGGTAAAGTAAATCCGTTGGGCATCTTTCTTTGCCTTTAGACAACAATTCTGATGGCAAAAGAGCCAAACGGGACAGGCCAAAAAAAAAAAAAAAAAAAAAAAAAAAAAAAGAAGGTCTTCAGAAAGCTGAGAGAGGAGTAGGAGAAAGAGCGACGCAGTGCAGCCTGTCCTCTCTGTCAGTACAGGGTAGATGTAATTAGTCAAAATGCAATAATACAATTTTTGCTGCTAAATCAGTTAGAGCGCATTATTCTTTCTGTGAGCAGTGAAAAAGGAGCCTGTTCACAGGAACACCTGAGAGGTCGCAGACCCTCATGCACACATGCATGCACACTACTTCACAGACACGCGCTAGTTAAGAACATGAAGAAATAGCACAGAATAAATCCAGGTTTGTAGACTATGTTTTTTGGTTTATATATATTTTTTTTACTTCACAAGTGGTCTACACAAACTGTATATTTGTGAATAAAACCTTTTGCTGTTAATGACACTGTATTGTTTACATTGGTTGGTTTTAGTTTTTTAATGATAAGACTATAAGACATATAATAACTAAACATTATTTAAAAAAATGTTAAAGTGCACTGTCCTGTTGTTGTTAAGCCACCTAACACTGACCTGTATATTTTTCACACATAAAATGGCCATTTAACTCAGGGGATTAACCAATGATGCGTTTACACAGAACTCATTTTAAATTGTATTTTTAGCCACTTTGTTACTAGCAGCCTGCTGCAAATACATTTCATTTGTTCTAATTTCTTTAGTCAAATATAAGTAAAATGGTAACAGAATAACATAAAATTTGACATAAGTTGGTGCTATTGCACCAACAGGGTGATTCCCAAAGAGCTAGTAACTGAAATATTGGCATATTGTGATATAATGTGCAGTCTGTCCGTAAAAAATTGTGGGAATGGAACCCATGGAGGATAAAAGAAGAAGTTGTAGGCCTAAAATATATAACAGCAGATGAACCGTTTCTAAAAGTCCTTAAGAAATAGGGGAAAAAATCCAGCAAAGACCTGACACAGGACCTGACTGTTGCATATGGCCCTACAGGTGAGCCCTATACTGTTCACTGAAACCTCATCAGAAATGGTCTAATAAAAGGAACCAGGAAGAAATGACTGAAATATGCCACATTACACAAGAACCTGACAATCAGTCATTTGTACAACATAGGCTCTGTCTGCGACTGCATGCATTTCAGCCAGTAGCGTTGTGCAATCTTGTCAAACCTGATGGAAATATTGTATGGAAAAGTATGATCAGGTTTTAATACCATCTCAAACGTATCGAATTGTCAACTGCTTCATTTCTCATCATGACAGTGATGAAAAATTCAACTTCCAATGCAGTAAAAGCATACCCGGGCAGAAAAACACATTTCTTTGACACACTGTCAGTCATGGATTGGCCTCCCCAGAACCTCTCAAAATTATTGAAGCAGTGTGGGATCATCTCGACAAAGAACAGAAAAAAATGCAGCATAAGAGGAGCTTTGAATGTTCTTCAAGAAGGTTGGAGAATCTTTCCTTAAGAAAACATGAGAAAGTTTTTCTAAGAGAGTTCGGACTGTATTAAAGGATAACAGTAGTCATACCAAATATTGACTCTAAAGCTTGTTACAATGATCCAAACTTTGATTTTGTTATTATATACTACATTTTTAGGCATGTTTGCATATAATTAAATTAGTGCAGTCAGCATTAATCTCCTTAAAATGACATTAACACCACAACTGCATTAATCTGGCAAATCTCTGTTAGTGAGTTAGCACGGATCGCCTGATGCGTGCGTGGGGCTGCATGGCATCAACGTGTTAGCGAGGTTAGCTCGTTAACATGTTAGCGCCATCCAATGCGGTTATGGTGTTAACGTCAATTTAACGAGATTAACACTGACCGCACTAATTTACCGCACCAGGCCACCTGGTGGATTTGAGCAAGAAACACAGGACAAGTTTTCCTCAAAAGAAGTTTAAACAGAAGCTGTTGAGCAGTACAGAACAGAACAGGATTATGGGTAAACTACTGTGTAGTAGTTCTGAAAGGGGAATCTCAGCCTTGACCCTCACTGTCCAGTGAGCTAGAACAGGATAGAGCGATGTTTAGTATTGCTTCTTTGGATGATGTCAGAAAGCTGCACCATAGACAAACTTTAATCTCTCGCTTTGGCAGACGGTGAAAAGAAGCCCCAGTGAGCCCCAGCTATAACTATTAAGATGAAGTCTTATTAAAATTATGCACATGATTGATTGCAAGACAATCCCAGCTTACCAAACTAAAGACTTTTCAAGACTGGATAAAGGATTATAGACAAAATAGTTACAATACAGACAATGAATTAGATTTCCTTAAAAGAAAGATGCGGTTAAGTACGACTGTGCTACCCTACTTTTTTGTAAAGGACAGATATATTTATCTATTTATCTCAAAAGATTTGACTCACTGTGCCTTTTGTACAAATGCTGCATGTCAAACTGAGTCTAAATACACTTAGTCTAATCGATTAGGAATCTATTCTCTCTCACTAATTCAATCTGTTCTGAAGTTATACATCCTGGTGGGAAACCACAGTAAGAGACATGAGTGTAAGTAGGATTTTATTGAAGCGTTTGATCTGTTCAGTTCACAGAGACTCTGACCTCTCAGTCCTCAGTACCAGCTGTCTGCGTGTCTACACCAGGCTGACTGACAGCTTAAATTTGCTACTGGTTTTATTATAGGCATAGATTTTTATGTATCAATTTACCAATTTCAGTCATTTCTATCTGATTTGTTTAGCAGACAAGCAGAAAATAAAATCAGAAACTACAATGGTTGTCAATAATCGGTGATTGGTAATCCTGCTTTGAAGACTTGTCATTTCATAGCATGGAGGTTGGTCTTTTACCCACCTCCAACAAAACTTATACTGAAATAACACTTACAGACATAAAACTAGAACCTTTTACATCTGCACTGATGGGAGTTTAAGTTTTAATCTGGATTCTTTGACATTTCTAGCTAGATAGTTGCAATTAGTATTAATATTTAGAACAGCAAAAATAACACTCAAAGATCATCTACTGGAATATGTTTAAATCCATTATTTAATTACTTAAACACAGCCCAGCTCATATCTATATATCCGCAGTCCACTCACAATGAGTCTGCATCTATCAGTTACTAAGAAAACATAACAATTTTTAAGAATTCAATGAAACTGTCTACTGGCAATTCTTGTAAAATTACACTCTTAGATAAACACCCTGAATGAAACTATTCATATGACATGAAGGTATAGTCATGGATGAAGCACAGACTATTGAATTTAATAGTCAGGAAAGAATCGGTAGAGCTGGCCAAAAAAGATTTAATAATCTAACAGCATCAAGACTTGTAATTAAGTCTTGGGTAACCTATTACAGAATGATCAACTTAGTCTGTAGTATTCTGAATCAATATAAAAACATTAGGCAACATGATGTAACATATAAGTGGAACATTAGACGTGCTTTTTGTGTCTGAAGATAATGGAAAATACAAAAACTAGATTGTAACTTTTTCCAACAAGGGTGCACAACATTACTTTGAATGATGCAAGCCAAATCTCTGAAGTCACATGCATAGTGTTTGGCGGTTTGTATTTCCTGTCTGGATTTAGCTGTTCGGGGAGTTGCACCTTGTCGGCCCTTTGTCATTTCATCTGGTAATAAAAAAAAACGTATTAGCTGAGATGCTACTGTGAACAGAACATGATGATTTTCCACTTATCAATCCACCTACGTTCTTCCACTTATTCAATTCGGGGTCGTGAGGGGGCTGGAGCCTATCTAGTCGGTCATGAGGCAAGAGGCAGGTTATACCTTGGACAAGCTGCCAGTCTGTTGTAGGGGTAATGGAGAGGATCAATTAATCTGACGTGCATGTCTTTGGACACTATTGGATCTATGTAAACCAGTCTAGTGGCCAAGATCCGCTGTTTGATCCTGGGAGGAGACACAAATCCCTTTGGTGTTGCGTCACAAAGTCCACCCGGTTTTAAAAGACACTTTAAAATCAAATATGTGGGCCTACCAAATGTGGTGACTCCTTGTAAATAAGGGAGCAGCTGGAAGAAGCATCTTTGTGGGAGTAAGCTGGAGTACCTGGATAGAACCCATACAGGCTTGGGGAGAACATGCCACACAGAAAGGCCCTAACCAGGTGGTGGATTCAAATCCAGGACCTTCTTACTGTGAGGTAACAGCGCTGACCACTGTCCCCTCTGATATATTGGTTTTTTTGGGGCAAAATCATGGATTCAATTGGACCAGTTACCTGCACCCCACATTTAGCAATTTGTTTAAACACTCTTTCAAGCGTTTAATTTATTCTGTGAGCTACTTTTCATTTCAGCTTACTATTTCAGACATCTATCTATTAGTTTTTATATAGTAGTGCCCTTCAGGTGGACTGTAGTGCATTGGTTGCAGACTTCAGCATGCATTACAGAATTGTTCGTTAATTTAGCAAGCTGTTTATCCCATTTATCTGTTATTTTAAGTTATTTCATCTGTGTTTTTAACTTATCATCAATCAGTTTTTTTAACCAGTTATCTAACTAGCTGTCGCAGGAGTATGGAGTCTTTCCAAGTCTTTCCACCTTGGAAAGATCCCTTTTAACTTACTGTTTATTTAAGTATTTAAACCATTTCTCCAGTGCTTCTCTGTTCATTCATTCTCAGGAGCAATTTATAGTTCATGTTTATATTTGCCACATTTTTTTAATTAGTTGGGATACTCAAAAATCTTTACATATATCACTTAGTAACTTCCACTGTATCCCACAGGGTAAACAGGACAGGCCATCAGGGTTTGATGAGTGTTTATTCTAAGTCCTCATAAACATTCAAAAACTTTTGATGAACTAAAGTCTTTGGCCAGAAAATCAGAATCGGAAATATTTCAATATTTTAATATAGTGCTGACCTTTAAAGCTTAATATGGCATCAAAAAGAGGATCGTACTGTTCCTAACTAGTATAAAGCTTTGTGGGCTAAATTTGTAATCTACTGTTCAAAAGCTTTTGGTGGACATATATTAATTAGTCAACCCCTACTCTTCTTCCTTAACTTGATTGTGGGAAATTAAATAATGCAATAGCTGTTTAATGAGAACTAAGCAGAAAATTAAATCAGCTTTGACCTTACCCGAACTAATAATATATAGTGGAGCTGTGGACAAAGAGCTGTTTGTTTGCTCCGTCTGGCTATCTTTGTGCTTTTGCTGTTTGAACGAGCGAGCTGCTGTGAAGTGAAAAGCAATCACAAGCAGGATGCAGCTCTGATCAGACGCTGATCTGCATTTAGATCATATCACATCACCTTCCTACATAACATAATGTGTTTCCATATATGCGCACTGACCAAAATGAAAGTATTTTTTTCTCAAGACTTCAAAAGCAGGCTTTCTCTTTTCTTTTCTTTTTAAATATCCTTCTTGCGTAGATACTACTGGATCATGCTACACTGCGAGCCACACTCTCCCACCACTCCAACTCCTAGTCTGGGGTAAATTGTGTAATTAGCTTTGCCTGAGTTCAATTTATTATTATTTATTTCATCATTTGGGTACTGCCAGTTCCAAGTGTGTTACAGAATTTCTGCCAGTGCCAACTTTTTCATTGTAGGCTACGATGCACTCCCCTGCCGCTCAAAATAAAGTTCAAATCAACTACAGGTTCACCAGTTTTAAACCTTAAATTTAACATGAATGTTTTGATTTCTGTTACCAACAAAATGAGCTGCTGCACATCACATCGATGTTCATAATGGCATTTGTTAATCTTTCTTGCGTCTTCGCCATATTTTAAAAGTAAACTGGCGCTTTTATTTGTTTTTCTATAACAGACTAGAATACCAAAGGGTTATCAGAATACCAAAGATTGTCTGCTTGCAATTGACATCCATTTTCAACATTTAGTGCCAGGAGTAGAGGGAATCTGCACCACACATTAAGGTTTGGGGGTGAAGTTTGGGGTGTTAGTGCAGTAGTGTCAGGGATATGAGTTACATGTAGAAGACCAGATTTTGGTCCAAGCCTTAACCAAGTGTTATAGCTGCCAAAGATGTCTTTCAAAGGGAAATGCAACAATTCCCTATTGACCAATCCTGTGCTTTATATTCCCAAATATCTTCCCAAAGCTCCCACCTCAATATCAGGAAGCCTTCATTTATTATTAATTGTAGAATGCAGTTAGAGCGTGTTGTTTTACTCTTAAAGATCCTTCTCAGACATTTTTACAGAATTTTTATATTTAAAAAAATCCAAATACAAAGTTAAAAATGCTTAAAACCAAACTTTCTTGTCATTGAAATGAATATTAACTTGCTGTATTTTATTTTAACTGTTGGATGTCCAACACCAGTTCTTATACTTACATTCAGTAACTAAGCATAAACACATTTTCACTCATTTTTGTAATTATAATGTTGTAAGGGATGGGCGGTTTATTTATTTCTTCCTCAAAACCCTGCTGACACTCCCTGAATACTACTTGCTCATTTCTGCATGCTTCCATTGTCTGTGTTCAAGCATGTGTTGTTGCATTTACTCTACTCCATGGTATTACTCTGTGTGTGAACCAAAATGATTGGTGCTTTACAATTTTCTGCTTCTGTGTGTGAAACGTTTGCGATGTCAGTGAACCAGAAATGACCATGAACCGTTGCTGTTTTACATAATTTATAATCATATATAATCCTTTTCATATCTTTATATACAGTATGAGCAACATAATTCAAACTGGTCATGTAGAAAGGTGCACAGTACAAAGAAATGATGGATTAAAGGATCTTGCTGGTGGTTATGCATGTTTTAACGTGTGAAATAAAAACTTTGTATACGTATAATTATAGCTAAACATTTTCTGGAGCATTTTAGCTTCATCTTTGTCTGTTTAAACAGCCATATGCCTCATATTATCCCAGAATGTTTTAGAAAATATAACTTTCTTCCACAAATCTTTGGCTATTTTATATTTTATAGGACCCTGAAAGTATGTTTCTCTTTCCATCTCAACTTATGGTAATTATCAGATGTGCTGGCGGAGAATGCGCTTGTGCGAGGATAACAAGACACGACACCAGTCTTTTCACAATTGGGAGGTCCACAGACCAAAAGACTCACTTAAAAGGCGTTTTTCAGGGTATTAATTGCTTGACATGGCTTACCCAGGTATGGGAAATCTTTGGTTTCACAGTTAAAAGACTAAAAGAGGGGAAAAGACCGTTCTGCAATAGCTAAGAGGATGGCAGAAGTATTTCACGGTGTGTAACACGCAGCTATGTTTTCCAACAAAATCACGTGTTGTGAACAGACAAAGTTCTGGCAATTGAAGTAACTCTCCTGTTATCCTTTGCTCCTTCACATCTCCTTTGGTTATGTATGCAAGCACAATATTTCAAGAAGGGTTTTCAGCCCAAAGCCACACTAGCTGGTTTTGACATGTGTAAATAAAATGAAGTTTGTCAGAAAAAAAATGACAAAGATACATTTTTTAAAAACCCAGGAAATTCTCTCATTTAATGATTAACAATATCAATTAATGATATTCATTAAACACATCAGAAAATCTGTGAAGTACAATTACGTTGTTTAGTACTATGATGAAAATACTTACACTGACTTAACAGATAACGAAGTGTGCTAAACAGTTCCTGTGACATTATGACATAGAACAGCATGTAACTACTAAAGAAACAAATTGAATTACTTATTGTCAACATGCTTTATTGTCCAAAATCAAAAATTTAAACAAATCTATTTTTCCTATTTACTGTGTTTTTTACTATAACGTAATTCTACCTTGCACGTGTTTACATCACTTCAAAGAAAGCTAGTCGGGATTTGTGAATATTAGCGACCACTAAAGCCAGGGGCAACACTACTGTAGCCCTCATAGTTGCTGTGACAACAAATAGTGTTCATAACAAGTGAATGAAACAGAAGTAAAGTTAAGCTCCTTTAAGGAGATTATCTTTTAATGAGTCTGCAGTGTTTTGCTATGTCACTGATGAGGTAATACTGTCGGCCTTGTTAATTTAAACAGAATTTGACGGAGTCTGATGCCATTTAAATGCACATTATTTACTCTAACTATGCCCTGTACAAACTTCATTTTATTTAACATTTAATAGAGTCATCAAGTTCTTTTTTTGTGCTATGTGAAACCAGGCTGTTCTTTATGCTAAGCATTTAAGCAGTCACACAATACAATTATATTATTTTAAAGTTAGTGATATGAAGTTATGTAAATGTATAGAGTAAGAGTCCAAATAATTGCTTTGATTTTATTGAGCATGTAGTATAGAACGAGGGTAGACTTGGTCTGATTGTCTACAGTCTGAATGTTAAACAATAAATGGCGTTTAACATTGTTAAACAATGTAAGCAGTCAATGCACAGCAGTATAGTAATTCAACATTAGCAATTCTGAAAGCTTTGCAGACTCACGCAGATACATCAGCAGAGGTTTACATCAGTATACTTTTGAAAGCATCAATGCAGGGATTGGTGCGTCAGCTTCACTTACCTGTCCGTACCAGTTATATTCCAGCATCGCTACAGGACTTGTAGGACTCACAAACATAAACAGTAAAAGTTGTATGTCTACGTTCTTGCACAACTATTTAAAAATAAAAAAATTAAGTTAAAAAGTGCAGTCTATTGCTCTTTGCTCTCAACCTGCCTGTACAACTCTTAGTTTTCCTGTGTGGAATTGATGTTGTCAAGACTTGGAGGGGGGGCAGGCAAAAATCTAAGCCATTACACACGTTTTTGTACACATGGACTGGCAAGCATATGCACGCTCACTCACACACCCCTGACTCTCCAGTTGAATTTTGGCACTCCCAGGGCTTACAACCTGTTGATAATGAACCTGAACCCATTATTTTGAGTCAATGAATTGAAAGAAATAGGGCAAAGAATGAAAGCCACAGGGCCAATTAACGGCATTCTTTGATGTATTACCCTCGCTCACCACTCAACCAGACCGCTCTGCGCCTTTTGTCTTTATCCTCTCTGTTATTCATTAATTATTCTGAGCGGGGTCAGAGTTCGACTGGCTAATTGTGCAGACTGTCTCTCTTTGAGGATGGCAAAAGATTCGCCCAACACTGACACTCCCCCTGACTGTGCCCAGCCACCTTGAATTATGCCAATTATTCCAATTCTTTGATTTTTTTTCCCTCCTACTCTCTGTTCCATCATTGTACTCAGCTATATTACTCTTTCTCCCTCCCTCCTGCCTTTTCGTAGTTTAGTCTACATCACTGGACTCTTATCTCTCTCTCACACACACATACACGTACACACACACTCAAACCAGTACATAATATTTTGGCAATGATGGCATTTGAGCTGGACAATTAGGGTCTTCTAAGGATAAAATCTGACTCATAATTGAATTATACACTCAGCAGATCTACACTACAAAATGTGTCACACAATCTACTCACAAGAAGAGCACCATTCTGATGTATTAACCCATTATAACACATAAAAGGAAAAGTTTTGTGCTCTTTTAAGTGCACATTTGTTAAGTGTAGATCTAGTGTTCTTGCCAAGAATGAGATGACATGATTAATAATGCCACTTTCATAACTGAATCACCAGATTAATAGTAGATAAACACGCAATCTTCCATAACAATAGAATTAGTAAGCTAAAAAAAATAGCTCTATTCTAAAGAAAACAAGGCTCATTTTCCCCCATGTTTCTATTTTTTAGGCTAAGCTAAGCTTACTAGCTGACCACTGAACTAATATGGAACTATAATATTGAGCAAATCACAGGAATAGGTCTTGTTGGTTTATACACAATTTATAAAATCTTAGACTACCTTCACCTGGAAGACTGAGAACCTACATAGACTTAATTTATAACAGTATGTAGAGACTCTACAGACCCCAGTTAGCATGAAAGCTCATAACAGTGCAATCAGAAACAGTGTCTAGAACACAGGTGGAGATGTTTGGTCATAATGCACAGGGCCACATTCAGAGAAATCCAGACACAGCATATCAACCAAAAGCAGCCACGGGACCTGGGCACCTAGTATTCAATGAGTTGAAAATGCACTCCTCTGTATTCAAAGTATTCTAGAGTCCTATATTGGGCCATTTATCTGACAACAAAAGTTTGGCTGAAATTGCATCATGCAACAGAATGGCTGAAATGAACAAAGACTCAAGGTGTTTAAACTTATTTGCAGTCATTGCTACACCCAATCCCAGACTTCATTCTGATTAAAATGCTGTGCCAGGACCTGAAGACAACTGTTATAAATGAAAATCTGCAAAACCTAATGAACTGAAACAACTTGTAAAGAATAGTGAACCAAAATAATGTGAAGCACTTCAAAGTGTTGCTGCTAAAAGTGGTTCTACAAACTACTGAAATGTGCCCTTCACAGGATTGCATACAGTCCTGTAGAAATATCACTCTATTCTCTTGTGTTACCCTTGTTTCTGTATTTTCATTATATGGATGGAAGCATCCCGAAAATAAAGACTTTTTGACAACTAAGGATAAAAAACGGTAACAAAGGTAAAGCAAATGAAGAAGCAAAGGAAAGATGTAATCAGGTTAGGTAACATGGCCCCTCTTTAACACCATTATAAGAATAGACAGCATATAATGGTTTAATTATCTGTCTGGCAAGTTCTACTTCTATTCATCTGAACTGAGGATGCAGTGTTTTTGTATCACAAATTTATATATATGTCCCAGATTCACAAATCATTGTATTCCATTTTTGACTGACATTTTAAACAGCATTCAACGTTTTGGGGGAAACAGGGTTGTAATAATAAAACAGTTATTATTCTATTAACTCAGTGCTATTACTTTAAAAGCCTACGTTAAATAAGCTTTAGTACTTGCAGTTAATGTCAAGTATCTCTTCAGAGTCTTTGTTCCTTGTTTGTTTTTCAAGACATGAGACTATGTAAGATGAATGAAATCCTGTGCTAACCTTTTGTCTCTCAAGTCCTTTTGGATTTGTTTTCTTCAAAGGGAATCCCATTTAGCACCTCTGGCTATGGTCCGTCCTGAAAGGATAAATCCTCAGGGTATATCTGTGTCACTGATACCATTGGCTAAACACTGTGTCCTCTTCTGACCTCCTTAATTTGGTGTGCGTGAGTATGTGCTGCTTTGCCTATCACAAGTGCTCATCTTGTCTTTTGGCAGGCACAAAAGGACAGAGGGGGCGGTTAACAAAGGGTCTTGATAATATGTTGTAGCTACAAACCCAAAATAGAAAGGAATCAATGAGGTGACAAAGTTTTTGATTGTTTAAGGCCAAGAGTGGTGTTTCCTACTGTCTTTTGACTTGAGGACCCCTCAATTTAGATTGCATCTTGGGATTTCATTCTTACCAGGAAGTTTTTGGTACAAGTGAAATTCTAATTGTGATGCTAAACGCAATTTTTTGGTTTATTTTATTTTATTTTATATGAATGTTATGTACCCTTTTGTCTTGTTTGTTGTCTGCATCTGTGTCCCTTATATTACAGTGATTTATTTGTTGAAAAGAAAATAACATGGCCCTTGTGACATGCATTATGAAACATAATGTAATATGTCTCACTACAAAATCCACTTCATGTGCTGACATTCAGATGAATGTTTGAAAGATTAAGATAAATTTATCACATTCTCTAAACCACATATTTTGTCTTCATTTCCCTTTTCACTTGGCAGAACATTGATCTATTACAGCTTGCAGCAATGAGCAGCAAGTAGTTAAATCATGTATGTATATATACAGATCACATACATGCAGATAAATGTGATAATCTTCCTCCAATCATCTTTCATCAATTAAACTGTTCACTTATAAATCACACCATTTATTATCCATGGAGCGCATACATACACAAACATGCAAGAGAGAGACGCCAGCTGTTCTTGCTTGTCCACCTTGAGGGAGACCTCTGGCTTGTTTCCTCGCTCCCACATATCCCCAAACTCAGCAGGAAGCCCCTACTGGTCCCAATACTGTCCACTTCCCCAGCCACACACTAACACTGCTGCTCTCTTCGTTGTACCTTTTTTGCCCCCTTTTGAATCCTATTAGTGCATGAACTTAGTTTAACTGAAAAAGACTGTGGACTTCACTCAATTGGGCCTAATAGGATTAGGCTGTGGGTATGGGCTGGAAGGTTTAAATGGGAATGGAATTTTGGCAGACACCTGCTCAATCCATTGCATTAATCTTATAAAGGTTATAGACTATGTGGGGGCCCCACTGATGCCCAGAGTTGAATGGTTGGATGAATGGCTGTATTAGGTACTTAGGTTTCAACTAGGATGGCATCAGTATTAGAGGAAGTGCAGCCCAGTGATAAAAGAGGGCATACGTGGACCCAGTGGTTGCAGGTATAGAGAACATTATTCATGTAACAATTATGATTCCATTAATTTAAATGAGATCATAAGAATTAAGAACTGTACTTTTATATACCAAATATACCATTAAGTCTTTCTGTTTATACTTAAAAAAAGTTATTTGAAATTGTTTTCCAGTTTTTATGAAAGCCTATAGAGTCATCTGAATTCCTAGAAACAAGAAGAAAGCACATGGAAATGATGACTGAAGCTTGGGAACATTCTTTATTGTAAGATGTAAACATTGATCAATAATGTAAAACTGACTAAAGCTCAGAAGAAACGTCACAAGTAAATTTTAAATTTCACATGTCCAATGGTTTCCTACTGAATTTTCTCACCGCAGATAAATTTTTTGAGGTTATTTTAGTATGTTGCAGTTCAATCCTGTTGGATGCTGCTATGATAACCTTTATGTTTTGAAAGCTTGAAATATGAAGTAATGTTATAGATATGATTACAAAAATAGTTTCTTGAGAGTTCCAATTCTACATCAGAAGTAGCCAATAATAGATTAAGCATTAAGCATTGCTCTGTTTAAATCTTTTACACTGAACATTACATTACTGAATGTAATTACGTTGATTTAGAACTTTGATCATTTTAAAAATATGCTGAGAAGTCTTATTCTATTATAAACCCAGACATTCCCTATTTTATTTTTAGATCTGATTAAAGATTACATGTTAATGTTTTCAGTTATGTTGAACATCCATCCATCCATCCATCCATCCATCCATCCATCCATCTATCCATCCATCTATCTATCCTTCCTTCCTTCCTTCCCTGGACTTTCCAGTATCACACCAGGAATGTCCAGACCTGCCACTCATTTACAACATTTTAAAATGCTTTTAAAGAGCTCAAACTCATATCAACAAATAATGCTAAACATCTTGGGTGTTCAAAATTACATAAATAAGTCTCTTCATATCCCAAATAATTACAGAGTGTTAGCCAAAGTACTCAGCCCTATCAAAAGGGACTTTTTCACTTTATGACAATATTGGTATCATATTATTCTAATGGAACAACAATTACAATTAGTTGTTAGAAAGTTATATGAACATATACTAATCAAAAAAAAATCTAGCTTAGGCTTCAATTCACAAATTCACTTCATTAGGTCAGAAATGCCTGAAGGACTGCAGTCACAGAGACTGCCAGAGGACATGAACCCACTCATTGTCACGGGAAACAACACCATAAAAGTAAAGAAATGGAGATAGATAAGAGTGGCACAGGGGAGAAAATGGCTTGATGTGGTTCATGCTCTTAAGATAATTACTAGCAGTTACTGTCTCTTAATACACTGAAAACAGTGGCTTTTTACCATGTCACTGATCACTTTACTGCTTGATTCACACAATACCTAATCACTTCAACACAAACCGTTCAAATATGTGAGGCTTAAAGAAAAAATTTTGAATTAAATTATATTTTTTAATCTTTGTGTGAAACAGATATGTAAATCAATATGATTATGCATGCAGACTCAATGGGTTTGATTAATGAAATAAATTAGTGAGTAACTCACAGCACTTCAAAACCTACAATCAAACTAAAACCACTAGATAAAGATCAAGATTGCTAAAGTAAATTCACAATTTAAAACTTTAAAATTGAAAAAAGTTGTGAACAAAACAAATAATTTTCAAAAATGTTGAATTTTTCTTGAAGCTCTTGTCATTCTGCCCTTTGAACTTTGGGTTGTCGACACTGGAATGCTTACAGGTTTGCTGGCACAGATTTACAGGGAGCACAAGACATTTCTCCTCAAGTGCAACATCTTCACGTACTTGCTAGTATTCTTGCAGCATCATTAACACATTAGTCGGTATTTTAACACCTAATAACAGGTTGTAAAAGTCTTAAAGTGCAGTTGATCCTCTTCATTTTTAATCACCATTCTTCCCAGGGGTGTCATACCAAGTCTCAACCAACACCTCATAATGTCTTTCCCGGAGGTCTCTACATGTTTCTGGATGCTATGAATAGCTTTCTTGGTGGCCTTAAAACTCCCCTCCCACCCCACCTAGAGGGATTATGATATGTTTTAACCAGAAGTGGTCTGTGCTTTCTTCTTTGTGTCAATTATTGGGACAGTCTAATGAATGGCTTGATCTGTGGTGTTGTAAGAACAGTTGGTGCAGGAGGAGATCAGGGGCAAGCTGGACAGGTGGTGGTGGTGGTGGTGTGTGTGTGTGTGTGTGTGTGTGTGTGTGTGTGTGTGTGTGTGTGTGTGTGTGTGTGTGTGTGTGTGTGTGTGTGTGTGTGTTGCACAAGCTGGAGTTAGTTAGTTATTTTCAGTGTGAAACACTGAAGAAATGAATGTGAAGCATTTAGAGGGTCATTCTTGTCTAATCCTATTAGTGTCTTAGAGCTCTTTTATATCAGAAAGGGTCAGGGAAAATACCTCTGTGGGAAAAATATCACAAAGATAGCAATTTCATCACTAAATAATGCAGAAAAAAGAAGAAGAAAAAATACTTTTACTCATAAGCAATTTGAAAGAAACAACAACTATATTCTATTTTGGTTTATAAAAATAATTATATGTCAATTTGAGCTCATCTGTATCTGTGAGTATGCATTAAACCAGGTTTGTAATTACAAGGAAAGTTTTAATATTGACTCTGTGCTAGCGTTGTAATAGCATCACTGTTACATATTTAAAATTTTGACAGTTTTTTTTCATTGTCATTAAACTGTGTGTCTCAGTTTGGGTGTAAGGAGAACTTCTCCCTTTCACTCATAGCTTTGTTAGTGAGTAGAAAATCCAATTTCAGTTTAGTATTTGCGGTCATGAAATGTACAAAAAAAAGATAAAATTACAGTACTTTACCTGTGTGTAGTCCTGCTTTGGACGGACTGATTTAAATATGAGAGACAAGGAAACTGTTGTCTCTGTGAGGATAACTGTCTTAGAGAAAACAGGATTTAAAACCGAGGCTTTATTTGAATAGCTAATTTTATTTACAGTATACTGTGTAAATCTGACTCTGTTGAGCATAATGAAGAACCCAAAAAGCTGCACAATTGGTCTGGCCATAAAAAAGCCTGAATTAGTTGATATTTGATAATTAGAATTTTTATGCACAGATCTAATCAGGAAATGCACATATAAAACTTTAGTCTTTACCCTCAGCCTGTGTTTGACTCAACGTAACAACTTTTAAATGATGAATTCGAAGTCTATACTCACATCATAAACAGAAAATGTGTTCTAATTATGTACATGACTCTTTAATGAACCATTTTATGGTGTACAAAAATGACAGAAATGGTAAAATAAACTGTTACTTTTCTTTCCCCCAGTGCAAAAAATACACAATTTTTTCTTTCTTTTATGCCTGCTAACTGAAAGATGATTCAACTACATGCTTACTATTATTTTATTTCATAGTTGTGAAGTTTAATTCTAGTTTAAGGGACTCTCGGTTATTCCAGGTTCACAGAGTCAATGCAGGAAATATGTCTGTTTTCATTTATATGTTTAATATTTCCGATGCCTTGATTCATCTCTTTGAATTATTGCATAGGACCTCTGTTTCTTCACTCATGCATACATCCAGTCCTGTGGGCTAACCCGGGCCAGCCCAGGCGCTGAGCCAGTCCAGATGGGTGGTCTACACCCATCACTGCTGCTCTCTCATGCTTTGGCCTGTTAATGTCCTTGTTGCCCTGATACATTTTTTCTATCTTTCTTCTTCTGATTCTTCTCCTTTCAGCCCTCACTTCAATCTTAACTAAGTCCTTATTTCTTTTCTACCTTAAATGCTTTGTTAGTTCGTTTCATTTCATTCAGTCACAAAGACAGCGTTGCACTAAAAACCTCCTTGTGATTGCTTCGGTCACAAGCAG